>NC_037669.1:113334362-113482844 GCF_003255815.1 Theropithecus gelada
AATCCCAGCACTTTGGGAGGCCGAGACGGGCGGATCACGAGGTCAGGAGATCGAGACCATCCTGGCTAACACGGTGAAACCCCGTCTCGGCCTCCCAAAGTGCTGGGATTGCAGGCTTGAGCCACCGCGCCCGGCCTTTTTTTTTTTTTTTTTTTTTTTGAGACAGAGTCACTCTGTTGCCCAGGCTGGAGCACAATGGCACAATCTTGACTCACTGCAACATCCACCTCCCAGGTTCAAGCGTTTCTCCTGCTTCAACCTCCTGAGTAGCTGGAACTACAGGTGCACACCACCATGCCCAGCTAATTTTTGTGTTTTTTGTAGAGACGGTGTTTCACCACATTGGCCAGGCTGGTCTCAAATTCCTGACCACAAGTGATCCACCCACCTCAGCCTCCCAAAGTGCTGAGATTACAGGAGTAAGCCACTGGGCCTGACTGGCACAAACACTTTTAAATCCAACTGTCAACTCTGCATCTTCTTTTGTAAGTCGCATGGCTGCCCAAAGGCCCAGGGCTTCTCCTCCCTCACAACTATGCCCATATACTCACTTCTCTCCACTAGGCAGCAGGGTCCACAAGGATGAGGGTTGTGACTTTCCTGTGTGTTATATAAAGTTTCTCAGATCTCCCTTAGCTAGAAATAAGATTGTTTCCACATTACTGGCATATCCTGCAAACACAAATGAAGATTAATGGCTAATAAGAGGAGAGGTACAGGAGCAAGAACCCAGGGAAGTGTTGATATTACCGATTTTAAAAGATGTGTGGGGGTAAGTGGGAAACAGTACAAGATGGGGAGGGGTCCGCCTATAGGGAAATATGCACTAGAAATAGACCAGCCCTCTCCCCTCCAGAGGCACAAAACTCATGGCAAGAATGGAGTCTGCCTCCACTCCCATCAAGCTCTGCACTACATCGCCCAGAAGTGACTTTTTCCACGCTTTCTTTCCCCTCTTTTCCATTATTAAAGGAGTGGGCCGGGTGCGATGGTTCACGCCTGTAATTCCAGCACTTTGAGGGGCAGAGGCGGGTGGATCACTTGAGGTCAGGAGTTCGAGACCAGCTTGGCCAACCAACATGGTGAAACCCCATCTCTACTAAAAATACAAAAATTAGCCAGGCATGGTGGTGGGCACCTATAATCCCAGCTACTCAGGAGGCTGAGGCACGAGAATTGCTTGAACTCGGGAGGCAGAGGTTGCAGTGAGCCAAGATCTTGCCATTGCATGCCAACCTGGGCAACAAGAGTGAAACTCTGTCTCAAAAGAAAAGCAAAAAATAAAACATAAATAAAGGGGTGAAAAGGGACTCCTCTAACCCTCACTGCCACAGTGGTGAGAAAAGAAATATTCTTACACTCCTACAATCCACATAGTAAGAAGGGACTTTCCTGCCTACGTGACAAGATGGGAATCCCCTGTCACAGAAGCATCTAGAAAGTAAGGGACGTCCGCCCATAAATAGAGTATGCACCTCTTAGCCAAGGAAACCAATCTTCCTTGAAGAACAGTTCTATCTACATGTTTCATACACTGTCTCATTGAATCTGCTTTATCATTCCCATTTTACAGAATCTGAACCTGTTCATGGTCACAGAACCAGGGAGTGGCAGAACCCAATTGTCAGTCAATACATGTCAGAATAGTTCCAAAATCATTGTTTCTTCGACTGTAAAATGCACTAAGCTATCCTTGTGGTCAACTTATTTTAGTTTGTTTTCTTGGTTTTTTTTTCCTTTTTTTTTTTTTTTTTTTTTTTTTTAAAGGGGGGAAAGGGGCAAAGAAGTTATTTTTTTTTTTTTTTTTTTTTTGGTTTTTTTTTCCTTTTTTTTTTTTTTTTTTTTTTCCTATAGGTAGGGCAAGAGGCAAAGAAAATGTTTTATGTTTTTTGTTTTTGAGACGGAGTCTCACTCTGTCTCCCAGGCTGGAGTGCAGTGGAGCAATCTCAGCTAACTACAACCTCCGCCTCCCAGGCTCAAGGGATTCTCCTGCCTCCACCTCCCTCCTAGCTGGGATTACAGGCACTCACCACCACGACTGGCTAATTTTTGTATTTTTAGTAAAGATGGGGTTTCACCATGTGGGCCAGGCTGGTTTTGAACTCCTGACCTCAAATGATCCACCCACCTCGGCCTCCCAAAGTGCGGGGATTACAAGCATGAGCCACTGCACCTGGCCAAGAAGATCGTTTTAAAGGGAGAAGTCAAACAAGATGGTAAAGGCTGAAAAATTGTTCTCAAAATGTTTCCAAAATATCCCTTACCATTTTGAGACGGAAGGCAACTCATTGTTTATCTCATGTTAAAGCAACACAGAATAACACCATAAACTTTTTCCATCTACCATTACCAAGATCAAGGAACCTGGGATTTGTCTTTGTAAATAATCCGTTATTGACAAACTCCAGGCCAACTGGGGAAACCCCTAACACAGCCCTGAGGAACACACTTAGCCCAGGTTATGTTCCCCAGCATTCTCGGGTAAAACTCAGCTTTCCCCAGGCAAAAGGTGAAGGTACATAGGAGGTCCAACCCTGTTTGGGAGACTGCCAGACAGAGTTGCCTTCTCAGACCCACTCACCTGGAGCTAAGGTGCCAACACGGGCGTTACTTGAAAATAAGCAGAAAGGCTCTGCAAGTCCCGGCACGGCCGCACAACTCTGCAGTTGCTTCCATTGGAATCACTCCCTGACTCGCTGCTATGCCAGTTTATTTTGTTGCTTATATTCATTAGATGAAAATGATTTAATTAGGCGATTACGTGTGGGCTTGTTTGGTGTGCAGTATCACTCCTGCATTTTTTGGTTGTGTCCACGTACTTAAACCTCAGGGAAAAGGAGAATATTTTTATTCCCATGGCACCCTTCTAGGACAAATTAAATATTGTTTTCTCTTGCCGCCTACCTCATGATCTCACTGCTTTGGGGCTGCATAATGGGAAAGAAACCATTTCAGTAATTGCCATATTGTGAAGAGCTGTAGGGAACGTTATAGCTACTGTATCATAGTACTTAAGTTTTCATTTATAGGAATAAATATAGTAATAGAGAAGAGTCCACAAATGCATTGTTTTTCAAGGCTGGCTCAGTCTTTGACTATCTGTGCCCCTTTGATAAAAAATGGCCAAAGATATGCAGACATAGTCTAACTCCTCTTTTCTCATCTGTGCATGTTCAGGAGAAGCAACCATGAACATGAAACAAAAGGGGAAAAACACAGAATGTTTCAGTGCCTTGCATGCAACTCATGCTCAAAGAAACAAACAAAAAAATACTTGGCGAGGCGCAGTGGCTCACGCCTGTAATTCTAGTACTTTGGGTGGCCAAGGTGGGTTGATTGCTTAAGGTCAGGAGTTCAAGACCAGCCTGGCCAACATGGTGAAACACCATCTCTACTAAAAATACAAAAATTAGCCGGGCGTGGTGGCGGGCACCTGTAGTTCCAGCTACTCAGGAGGCTGAGGCAAGAGAATCGCTTGAACCTGGGAGGCAGAGGTTGCAGTGAGCCGAGATGACTCACTCGTACCAGTGCACTCCAGCCTGGATGACAGAGCAAGACTCCGCCTCAAAAAAAAAAAAAAAAAAAAAATACCTGCTGGTTTGATTTTTAATATGATTTACATCCTAGGTCTTTTCAAATGCCCTCAACATTAAACTAATGCTTCTGAACAAAAGCAAGTTCTCTCGTTCCCCAGAAGTCCCCTCTGTACTTTCCAACCCCCTCCCGCTCCAAACCACTCATACAACCCTTCCATAATTTTTCTCAGGCCCAATCCTATACTTAAAGTACCATCTTTCTGATTAAGATCTCACACTTTATCATTTAGTAGCTCCTGAAATCCTTGCTCCTCCTAAGAATGCCTTTTAATCTGTCTCCCATACCCACACACACTAGGATGTGATTCCTATCATTCCTCTTCTTGCAACATCTCACAAAATTAATATACTTATTTGCCTATTGGTAACAAAGACTTTATTTCATATGTCTGCTCCTTGTTGTTCAACTGCTTTCCTCCATAATGATACAGTAGTGAATATAGTAAGAAAACAGGAATCCATCTGCTGTGTTGGAGACAATCTCTATACCCAGTTTGCTCCCTGTCTGCAGTGATACTTATGATGGCATTTAAGAGAGCCTAGGGAGAAAATCAGACTGGAAACTTGCTATTTCGGTAACCACAAGCAAAAACAGGGCATCCTGCCTGCCTGTCTGTCCTCATTGGTGTCACAGGCATAGGTTACACTCGTCCATGCCCATAAGAAAATATCAGAAAATGACTGAAGAAAATCATGATCGCTTTTTAAAATTGTGATTCACACATCATACTCATCACATCAAAGCCCTCATTAAAAGCCTTTTGCGGCCGGATGCGGTGGCTCACTCCTGTAATCTCAGCACTTTGGGAGGTCGAGGCGGGTGGATCACCTGAGGTCAGGAGTTCGAGAGCAGCCTGGCCAACATGGTGAAACACTGTCTCTACTTAAAATACAAAAATTAGCCGGGCATGGTGGCAGGCGCCTGTAATCTCAGCTACATGGGAGGCTGAGGCAGGAGAATTGCTGGAACCCGGGAGGCAGAGGTTGCAATGAGCCGAGATCGCACCATTGCACTCCAGCCTGGGGGACAAGAGCTAGACTTCATCTCAAAAAAAAAGAAAAGAAAAAGAAAAGAAAAGAAAGGCTCTTTGCCCATGGCAGCAAAGCTTTGGGGCTTTTACTTTGTTGTTGTTGTTGTTGTAGTATTACCTTGATTGTTTATAAAAAACCATCTCAGGTCTTTCTAAGTCAACCAGCTGCTTCTACTCCACTCATGAATTTTGCAGATTACTGGGTTCTAGCTCCATGTCAAATGGTAGCTATATAAACAATCTCCTCTACACATGTCCTTTACATGCACAGGAGAGGGCCTGCCTGGTACAGCCTGCCATCCATTCATCAACCCATCCATTCAAAATCTTTTTATGAATGGCTTGCAATGCGTTGTTCTGGGCATTGAGGATACTACCCCAAACAAGGCAGACATGAACCTCATACTATGAAAATTATCTTGTAAGATAGAGACCCCTTTCCTGACCTCTAGATGAAGTCCCAGAGGAAGCCAGGCTCTGTCCTTTTACAGACTTTCTATAGTTGTAACAGGCTTAGCTGGGGCAGCATCCTGCTCCGCTGTTAGGTTTCTGTTCCCCACTGCAGCCCGGGTGAATCAGAGCCAATAATAATCATTGGTTTGTACCGTGCCCATTTCTAGATTTTATTTCATAAACCTATGCCCAGCTCCCATCTAGTAATAGAATGTGCTCAGACACTGTGACTGCTGTGCCAAAGCCAAGAGACATTCCTAATTCAACTGGATAATATTTTAATGTGTAAAACTTGTGGCTCTTTTTAGACAAGAAACATATTAAAAGAATGCCTGATACTATCCAGTTCAAAGGTTCTAAGAGTTGGATGCAAAGATTTACAATATAAGGTTCAAGATCTTAAGATTTGCGATCTTACAATTTACATAACTTAAGAGCCAAAAAAATGAAAAAATCCAGTCCAGCATGGCTGCTTCCTGAGTCCTTGCCTTAGGTTGGTACAACTAGATATTGCAGATTGCATATCTAAAAACCAGTTAAGTAACAGACTTCCCTGACAGACAAAATTAGGAAAAGCTTCAGTCAAATCTAGTGGACATTGGATCACCCCAAACGGAGGCCATTTACCCAGCAACTATGAAAAGAGGCCTGCCAGATCATTTTAGTTCTACATGAGGCTCTACTAATACCCAGGCCATCTTCTCCAGGCATTAAGTGCCTTCAACAAGCCAAGAAGGCAACTCCCAAAATCAAGTAGAAAGGTGGTGCAAACTGAATATTTTGTGTCCCTACAAAATTTGTATGTTGAGGCCTAAATCTCAAATGTGATGATATTTTAAAGGTGGGGCCTTTGGTAGGTAATTAGATTATGAATGAGATTAGTGCCTCTATAAGAGACATTAGAGATATGGTCTCTTTGTCCACCAAGTGAGGGTACAATGAAAACACTGTCATCTATAAACCAGGAAGACAGCCCTTACCAAGATCCCTACTATGCTGGTGCCATGATCTTAGATTTCCAGCTCCAGAACTGTGAGAAAAGTTTCTGCTATTTAACACACCCAGTCTATGGTAATTTGTTATAGCAGCTGGAACTGACTAAGATAGAGGGCAATCCCCAAAATTCATCAGGGTAATACATTTGCTTCATAATAGATAAGCATCTTTAAAAAAAAAAAATTGATATTTTTATAGAGACATGGTCTCACTGTGTTAGCCAGGCTGGTCTCAAACTCCTGGCCTCAAGCAATCCTCCCATCTCGGCTTCCCAAAGTGCTGGGATTACAGGCATGAGCTATCATGACCAGCCAGATAAGCATCTTTTAATTCCCACAAATTTTGGAAATTGAGTTGATAAATGTTTAATAAAATCAAACCTGTAATCTTTATAATTTTGTTATTAAGGGATATGTGAATATTTAGAATTTAAAAAGTCACATGAGACTTTGGCCTCTTCATGTAACAGTTCAGCCTTATAATTCCAACTTAAAATATATGATTGAGTTATTGATTTAGAGTTTAGATTTACACAATTTTAATTATATAATATTGGAAGATTTAAGAGATTTTAGTGCTCCCATTGCTGAATTTGATTTGTTAGATTTACAACAGTTATTTAAATACTTAGAAAGGGTCTGTTAGTTAAAACAAACAACTATAGTCTATAAAAGGAAAATCAAGCACATTTAAATTATAAATGAAATTTAAAGTGTTCCAGGCTGTTTATTTAAGTTTGTAAAAAGGATCAAATATTAGTCAAAGGCCCCCTTAAAAATGATTGTTAAAATTTGCTCTATTTATAAACAGAAAAATAACATTTATAAACTGAACTTAAAAGATTAAAAAGGACTACATGTGTGGATTTGTAACATTAATTAATTGATTATTAATTTTTAAAGCAAAAAAACTCACTAATCTTTTCTGCACACAAAAACTGCCTTGAAGGATAATTTTTAAGCCATATTTAACAACATTCTTGGGAGCTTAGTGAGTGAATGAGGAACAAGAATTATGCTCACGAAGAAAAGGCAGATAAAATATATTTTTAAAAATATGGCCCAAAGTTCAAACCAAATAGTATGCTTTCACTTACCCTCTCCTACCTTCCAGTAAATGCAGGAGAAATGCTACAAGATAATGTGGATGAAGAAAAAGATCAGAATTATTCAACAATTATTTATTATTGAGTACCTACTCTATGTTTTACACTATGGGAAAATGCAAGAATATGTGGCGTTTATAATCTAGTGAGTCAGGTAAGACTCACAAATCTGAAACAGAGAACAGAATGACTCAGTTCAATAAACACTTATTGAGAGCCAGCCTTGCAACAGATACAGTGACTGGCTCCAGGGAAGGGGAGGGGACTGGGCTCAAAAACAAACAATAAGCTTTATAATTAAGTGCTAAATTGCGTGTTGCAGAAGTCAAGTGAGAAGCATTCAAAGAGAGATACCAAATTCTATTGGAACGGCTGAGATTTATGGATGAGGTAAGAATTGATCTAGGCTTTGAAGGATGCAAAGGACTTCAATAGGCAAAGGGGGCGGGGCTGGAAGAGAGGGGCACTATGAATCTAGTGTGCAAGGAAAGCAACAAAAGAAACCAGCAGAGATGCTACACATTGAATGACAGTGGAATTAGATCATGGAGCAATTTCTAAATTACACAAAACTAAAATTAAAGCTAGTTGCTAGACTAAGCTACTAAACACTAATAAAAGCAATAATAATTACTAAAAAGCAATGATAATTACTACCAAACATTGAGAGGAGGTGGCATAAAATAAGATAAATCTTCATCTGCCATGGCAATGAGTCAATAGGTACTATTTAAATTGAGTAATCATAAAAAAAAATTATGAGCATATATTACTAAACCTTTTGTGATAAACACCAAAGGAAAGATAAAGCAAAAATAGCTTGTCTCTGGGACTGGAACTAAGGAAGAGGAGGGTGGGGGACCAGAGAATCTTGTTATAAGCTTTTCTGCACAATTTGAGTTGATAGCACATGATTGTATCACTTTGATCCAAATGTGAATATTCAAAACAAACTCAGTTATTAGGCCATGTCTGTTTGACCCAGCGGCAGATTTACTACTAAGCTAATAAAGCTTAAGCCCTGATTCCTTCCAAGACCTACAACTAATTTTGTATTTATATACTTTCTAATTTTTTAAAAAAAGGCCTTCCCACAGTCATATAAGCACCAGGCCCTGGATGAGCCTGGTTTGAACTACATTCTTTCTCATTTCTCATAGTTCTTTAATGCCTTTCTTCTTCCTTGACATTTCCTAGAAAGAACCTAGTCTCTCTACTTTTTATGTTACTTTTAATCAAGGCGTATGGTCTTAGTTATGCTAATAAATAATCTTGCTTCAAAATAAAATCCCTACTTGATTCAGTAAACAATATCGAGGCACGTAGTTTTATTGTTGTTGTTGTCCATGAAAAGACTATATTCTTTTATTGGTTTTTGTTCACATATGTTAAGTTTCAACTTTCAATAATAAAATTCAATAAATTTGATTCCTTAATCATAAAAACTTGCTTTACACGTTATTTACATGTTGCCAGAGTCCATGCACAACATCATAAGGTTTTCACTGACTCTATGCATGATACCATCACACAGAAGGAGGAGGGAGCTAATCTAGTAACATACATTCAAAGATTAAATTGTAGATATGCACAGTGTGTTTAGCACTGTTCATTAATATTATAACAGCTTCCTCTCAAAGACAGGGATTCTTAAGCGTTAATCACAATATACCAGAATTTGCACTTAGATTTTTAAACAAAGAAATGAACAAGGGGGAGTGGTGATCTAAAAAACATCCCCTTGACAGAGTTTGAATTGAAGTTGGGAGAGCCTGGAAGCACAGGGACCAATTGGGAAGGCTTGGTGAGATATAAAGGCTTGGATCATCTGGTAATAGAAGTAATGAAGAAAATGAGACAGATGCAGGGGCCATTTTAGAAAGGAATTGACCAGGTCTGGTTACCAGCCGAAGAGCTGCCCCGCAAATAGTCAGTTAGGATACTTCCAAGCTACACGTTGGGACATAGCTTGATTTTTCACTCTTCTTTTGGCAGATTTCTCACAGGCTTCAACTGAAAAGTTGACCAGTAAAGCCAATTTGAATGAATGCAGCCTGCCAGTCCCTCTGTAACTCTACTCAAATATTTATGGATGGAATTCTACCAGTGACTTTCTTTTAATAACAAAATCATAAGTTGTCTAGCCCTGGATATGTATTCATATTCTTGTACACAGTCTTAGGGGTATGTGCTGATGAGACAGGCTAATAAATGGATTCAATTAAAACAGCCAACAGTCTTTTGGACCAAGGGAGTTCTCACTTGGACACAGTTTATATAACTGCCCATATTCTTACTGCGGCTGATCCTTAACTAATCCGCATCCTAGAAGAGGAAGCACATCACAAAACTGTTCTGCAATAGTAAAGCTACGTGGCAAACAAAAACAAACCCCAAGCTAAAGCATCTGGGGGAGAACATCTAATATTTTGCATTGGTCTTGTGACTTGTATTTCTCAATACCTCTACAATGTGTTTTGAGTTGTGTGTCTCCATCATGAGGATTCTGAACACATAAACTGTCAGTCTTTGAATTTCTTTGTGGAAATAAGAAATTTAAAATCATGTTTGTATGCAGCCAACCCAGAACAGCTGACCTGAAAAGTGAAGCCAGTTAATAATGCACTTGGGTTGTTTACTGATTGATTGATGATTAATTGACTGTGATGCATATGGAGAAATGAGCAGCCAGGCTTGAAACTGCTAAGTAGGAAGAGAGTAGAAACTTCTAGAGTAGAAGAGAGTAGGAACTGCTCTCCTTTATCTTTCATCCTCTGTCTTGGGTTGGTTTTTCCATTTTTTGTTTTGGGTTTGTTTTTGTTTTTGTTTTTTTGAGTCGGAGTCTCGCCCTGTCGCCCAGGCTGGAGTGCCGTGGCGCAATCTCGGCTCACTGCAAGCTCCGCCTCCCGGGTTCATGCCATTCTCCTGCCTCAGCCTCCCAAGTAGCTAGGACTACAGGTGCCCACCACCACACCTGGCTAATTTTTTGTATTTTTAGTAGAGACGGGGTTTCACCGTGTTAGCCAGGATGGTCTCATCTCCTGACCTCATGATCCACCCGCCTCAGCCTCCCAAAGTGCTGGGATTACAGGCGTGGGCCACCGCGCCCAGCCCATGGTGGGTTGTTTTTGTTGTTATTTTTGTTGTCTGTCTTACAAATGCAGCCTAGGCGGGGCGTGGTGGCTCACGCCTGTAATCCCAGCACTTTGGGAGGCCGAGGTGAATAGATCACAAGGTCAGGAGTTCAAGACCAGCCTGACCAACACGGTCAAACCCCGTCTCTACTAAAAATACAAAAAATTTAGCTGGGCGTGGTGGTGGGTGCCTGTAATCCCAGCTACTTGGGAGGCTGAGGCAGGAGAATTGCTTGAACTCAGGAGGCGGAGGTTGCAGTGAGCCAAGATTGTGCCACTGCACTCTAGCCTGGGCGACAAGAGCAAGACTCTGTCTCAAAAAAAAAAAAAAAAGTGGAGCTTAATGCTCTACCCTTTTGTTTTTTAAAAAATAACTTTGATTGCATAAATAAATACTAAAATTATACTCACTAATCATAATGCCTACTAAGTGCAGAAGTTAAGAAGTGGAAATGCCGTGCACAGTGGCTCACGCCTGTAATCTCAACACTTTGGGAGGCTGAGCCTGGTAGATCATCTGAGGTCAGAAGTTCTAGATCAGCCTGGCCAACATGGTGGAACCCTGTCCCTACTAAAAATACAAAAATTAGCCAGGCGTGGTGGCAGGCGCCTGTAATCCCAGCTATTCAGGGAGGTCAAGGCGGGAGAATCACTTGAACCCGGGAGGCGGAGGTTGCAGTGAGCCGGGATCGTACCATCGCACTCCAGCCTGGCGGGCAAGAGCTAAACGTTGTCTCAAAACAAACAAAAAAAAAAAAAAGAAGAAGAAGTGGAAAGTGGAAATACAGGCCAGGCGCGGTAGCTCAGGCCTGTAATTCCAGCACTTTGGGAGACTGAGGTGGGCAGATCGCCTGAGATCAGGAGTTCGAGACTAGCCTGGCCAACATGGTGAAACCCCATCTCTATTAAAATTACAAAAAAATTAATCGAGTGTGGTGGTGCATGCCTATAGCCTAGCTACTCAGGAGGCTGAGACAGGAGAATCGCATGAACCCAGGAGGCGAAGGCTGCAGTGAGCAGAGATCATGCCACTGCACTCCAGCCTGGGCAACAGAGTGAGACTACACCTAAAAAAAAAAAAAAAAAAAAAAAGTGGAAATACAGAGCTAAATATGTGAAGTGCCCCTGCAACAGCTCCAAAACAAGTGAGCAAATTAAACAGAAAACCACCCTGTCAGTGCAATGATGGAGACATATTCGTTTCCACATTCTATTCTCTCATCCTTATGTAAAAGGAAGTGGGGGAGACTTTCAATGCATCATAAATTTTACTCCCCTCTAGATTGCAACCTTTCTGACATTTTCTTCCACTTTCCACTATTATTTGTCCTTGTTCTCTTCACAGCTGTAAGCGCTCTCTCTCTACTGGCTCCTTGCCATCATCAGCATTATTAGTATGCCGACACAGTGTCCGTCTTCATATATATCTATATATTCCTCCATCACAACGCAACCTTTATTAAAAGGTTGTGTCGGCCAGGCACGGTAGCTCACTCCTGTAATCCTAGCGCTTTGGGAGGCTGAGGCGGGCGGATCACCTGAAGTCAGGAGTTTGAGACCAGTCTGACCAACATGAAGATACCCCGTTTCTACTAAAAATACAAAAAAATTAGCTGGGCGTGGTGGTGAATGCCTGTAACCCCAGCTACTTGGGAAGCTGAGGCAGGAGAATCGCTTGAACCTAGGAGGTGGAGGGTGCAGTGAGCTGAGATCACACCATTGCACTCCAGCCTGGGCAACAAGAGCAAAACTCCATCTCAAAAAACAAACAAACAAACATAAATAAATGGTTATGTCCAATCACTGCCTCCATGGCCACACCAGCCACTTTCTTCTCACCCACTGTAGTTTTCCCACCTGCTACTTCTCTCCAGAAACTGCTTTTGCCAAGACAGCCACTCATCCCCTGAGGCCAGATCCAATGGTTTATTTTGTGATCTGTTAGCTGTTTTCACACTGTTGAATTCTCTTACTACCCTTAATATCCTTGAAAAAAAAAAAGGCAAACAAAAAAGTCCTGGTTTTCACTCTTCTCTGGCTATTTCTTCCCAATCTCTTTTGCAGGTGATCCTTATAAGTATTAGTTTAATATGATCCCTGGGTTTTGTTTTCTGTCTCTCTTCTCTTTGTACACAGCCTCCAGTGATCTCATCCTCTCCAATCACCATCTAAGAGAATACATTTGATTTAAAATTATTTCAAGTGTCCTAGACTGAATTTCTCAGGTACACCCTAAAATGGACCCAATCCCTAAGGTGACTCCAGAATGGAACTGACTTTTTTTTTTTTTGAGACAAGAGTCTCGCTCTGTCACCCAGGCTAGAATACAATGGCGCGATCTCGGCTCGCTGCAACCTCCACCTCCTGGGTTCAAGCGATTCTCCTGCCTCAGCCTCCCAAGTAGCTGGGATTACAAGTGCCCGCCACCATGCCCGGCTAATTTTGTATTTTTAGTAGAGATGGGGTTTCTCCATGTTGGTCAGGCTGGTCTCTAACTCCTGACCTTGGGTGATTTGCCCACCTCAGCCTCCCAAAGTGCTGGGATTACAGGCCTGTGCCACTGCCCCCAGTCGGAAATGACTGCTTAAAGCCCTCAGTACTCTCATTGGTGAGAACAGATTACATAGCCAGGAGCAGGGAAGACTGGCTTACCCTCCAGAGGCTGCTTTAGTTCATATTGGAAATTCTTGCAAAGCCCCAGAACTACAAAGAAGAAAATACAAGTAAAGAACAAAAGGGCGGGCCGGGCACGGTGGCTCACGCCTGTAATGCCAGCACTTTGGGAGGCCGAGGCAGGCAGATCACGAGGTCTGGAGATTGAGACCGTCCTGGCTAACACAGTGAAACCCCGTCTCTACTAAAAATACAAAAAATTAGCCAGGCGTGGTGGCGGGCGCCTGTAGTCTCAGATACTCAGAAGGCTGAGGCAGGAGAATGGCGTGAACCTGGGAGGAGAGCTTCGCACCACTGCGCTCCAGCCTGGGTGACAGAGCAAGACTCCGTCTCAAAAAAAAAAAAAGAAGAAGAACAAAAGGGCACGCTGGATTACCAGCTATCTCCTTTAGAAATTCGTGGCTTAGCCTGGGCGCCGTGGCTCACGCCTGTAATCCCAGCACTTTGGGAGACCAAGATGGGCAGATCACAAGGTCATGAGATCGAGACCATCCTGGCTAACATGGGGAAACCCCGTCTCTACTAAAAATACAAAACTTAGCCAGGCATGATGGCACATGCCTGTAGTCCCATCTACACTGGAGGCTGAGGCAGGAGAAAGGTTTGAACCCAGGAGGCGGAGGTTGCAGTGAGCTGAGATCACACCACTGTACTCCAGCCTAGGCGACAGAGCGAGACTCTGTCTCAAAAAAAAAAAGAGTTCGTGGTTTCCTTTGAACTATTTTATTTTGTTTGTTTGTTTCTTTGTTTATTGTGAGACGGAGTCTCGCTCTGCTGCCCAGGCTGGAGTCCAGTGGTACAATCTCGGCTCACTGCAACCTCCACCTCTCGGGTTCAAGTGAATCTCCTGCCTCAGCCTCCCATGTAACTGGGACTACAGGTGTGCACCACCACGCCTGGCTAATTTTTTGTATTTTTAGTAGAGACAGGGTTTCAGCATGTTGGCCAAGCTTATCTCGAACTCCTGACTTCATGCGATCTGCCCACCTCGGCCTCCCAAAGTGCTGGGATTACAGGTGTAAGCCACCACGCCTGGCCCGCTTTGAACTAGTTTCTTCCAAACAACAATAACCTGAGAAGGTGGTTTGTGCAATGGGGGATGAAGGGTGAGGAGAGACAGCTGACATACTAGGAAGGAATAGGAATAGTTCTTCAACTCAGTCTATGGTAGAGGGAAAGGGTGGGGTGAAGAGGAACACAACGACATCCAGGTTATTCTCACTGCAATTATCTCAGTGGAAAAGGAAGAACCAAGCTAATAACATCCTGAGCCAAACCGTAGCTATGAGAAAAGCCAGTGCGGTAAATGCTAGTCTAGCCGTCAACCACCAGCAGCCGCACGAGGAGCCAGAGGCTCCCAGCAAAGATCCCCTTCGCAGTTCCTA
The DNA here is from genome assembly GCF_003255815.1 of Theropithecus gelada. Taxonomy (NCBI): domain Eukaryota; kingdom Metazoa; phylum Chordata; class Mammalia; order Primates; family Cercopithecidae; genus Theropithecus; species Theropithecus gelada. The sequence goes on from NC_037669.1 coordinate 113,348,736, forward strand.
AGCGGAACCCCAACAGACAGCTCCTGTAGAATGGGCCACAAAATACAACTGGGCCGACCATTCAAACATAATGTGTTATTAGTACAATCACTGGCTACATTGACCTCCATGGATTTCCTGTTTACTGCAAGAACCCAGAACTGACTTTCTTCTAGGGCAGCCATCTTCAAACTGTGGATACATGAAGACTTTCCAAGGGGTACACAGAAAAGGCCACTTTTGAGGGAATCAATTTCCTCAACTTATATGTGTAACTATCTGAGAAAGAGCTTAACATCAAGATGACCCCTTTATCTCCTGCCTTCTACTTTACTGAAGAAATGCATACCTTGGACCCATTCCACATCCTACCGTGGTGCTTGGCCCCAACCATGAGCGCCAGCAAAGGAAGAACTAAGTCTCAGAATCAGTGTGGAGATGGCCAGACATGATGGCTCACAGAAGCTGAGGCAGGCAGATTGCTTGAGTCCAGGAGTTTGTGACCAGCCTGGGCAACATGGCAAAACTCTGTCTCTAAAAAAGATACAAAACTTAGCCTGGCATGGTGGCATGCAGCTGTAGTCCCGGCTACTTGGGAGGCTGAGGTGGGAGGATGGCTTGAGCCAGGGAGGTCAAGGCTGCAGTAAGCCAGGATGGCGCCACAGCACTCCAGCCTGGGTGACAGAGTAAAACACTGCCTCAAAAAAAAAAAAAAAACATAGAGGAAGAATAATTCCAATGACTTAAAATAAGTACTTTTGCTCATCAGATGGCTTCTTATTCTTTGCTCTCCACAAGACTGAAATAGAGTTCAATCACAACTGATTTCTGGCAAGCCATGAGATCTTTGGCAAATGATTCAGAAGGAGTTTGGAGAATCTGGGGATAATATTGCTATTTTAAAAACTACTTATATCACCTATGTATGTAATCAAGTTTCTTGAGTATGTCTGTGCACATGCATGCACGTATGTGAACAACACATTAGAAACAGAATTGATGCTGAACTTGTCAGTCTAGTAACAGGTAATATTAGTCAACCATGGCTACATAAGCTAATTGGAAGAAAAGCCATATTCTCCTCATTAAGATATATATTATCAATAAAAGTTAACACTTTAGCCATGCGCAGTGCCTCACACCTGTAATCCCAGCACTTTGGGAGGCTGAGGCGGGTGGATCACTTGAGGTCAGAAGTTCAAGACCAGCTTGGCCAACATGGTAAAACCCTGTCTCTACTAAAAATACAAAAATTAGCTGGGCATGGTGGCACGTGCCTGTAATCCCAGCTATTCAGGAGGCTGATGCAGGAGAATCACTTGAACCCAGGAGGCGGCAGAAGGATTACTTGAACCAAGGAGGTGAAGGTTGCAGTGAGCTGAGATCACGCCACTACATTCAGCCTGGGCAACAGAGCAAGACTGCCTCAAAAAAAAAAAAAAAAAAAAAAATTTACTCTTAGAGCCATATAATCACACATATTTTTTAAATAAAAATTGATATTTATTTTGTTGATGAGATATAAGTATGGCTACATCAATTCGAGGAGAAAAAAATGATATAAAACCTGCCAGTGTTAAAGAAGAGCTTGCTCATGAATTTTTTAAGTGAACAATGATGGGTATCCGACTGCTGTGGTATTTGGATCCTATTGGATACATTTTTTTAAAGTGATGTTTTGCTAAAATGTCAACGTTTTGCAATATACTAGATATTATTTCCTTTGCAGCAACTTTCACTTAGGATGCCAAACTGTAGCTATCATTTTTTTTTTTTTTTTTTTTTGAGACAGAGTCTCGCTCTGTCGCCCAGGCTGGAGTTTTTAAAAAGAGCCTGGAATACATTGTTTTTCAAGATTCTTTTAGGGGGTACATGCACAAAACAGTGTGATGCTGACAACTATTATGGAATAGCAGTCCCCTAACCTTTTCATAAGGAAGTATCCCTTCTTGAACATTTTAAAAATAAAAGCAGTCATAGTTTTACTTTCTATACCTATTAACCAAGAAAAATCAAGTCACAAAAAAACTAGCAGGTATTCAGTAACACTTATAAATGATTAAATGAATTGTTGTATTCATCAAAATAGCATCTAAAGATTTTAACCCGTATAGATGTGAAGTATATGATCCACTTATCTAGAGAATATCTAGGACACCCAGTGGTTCATAGCAGCTCTGGACTACACTGCAGCCTCCAGTCCCGGAACCACGCTGGATGGGTTCCGTTGACCTTTACAGAGTGGTCTTTCCCTGTGGGAAGGCTAGAAAAATACCCAAGTAGCTCATTTCAAGTGGATATCCTGCTAAGGTATACACCGATTCAAATGTTTTTTGCAGCCAAGCGGGTAGCTTAAATGAGGGAACCTGCCTATGGGTAAGAAAAGAGGGAGAGGCTGGAATTGTAGGCAACAGAAGGCTGTGTGCTGGGTTTCAAAGAGGCAGCTGCTATTCAGCCCCACCCAATTGTTGACAAGGCTCATGCCTGCAGCTTTTTACTTTTCAGGAAAAGCTGGGTTTTCCTGTGAATCCTCTGGATTTTTAATCCAATTTTTCTAGAAGGAAAAAAAAAAAAAACTGTTCAGGCTAACCTAAATACAAATGGGAGCTAAATCCAGGTTCAATGTCTGCACCAGTGCAACTCAAAGTGTAGTCCCAGGTTCAACAACTGTTTGTTGCATTCCACAATGAGATGTGCATAGCAACTGAGAATAACATTTAGAAATAGCCATAACAGTTTGACAGGGTAATTTTGTCATGTACTTTTCTGAATCTAATAATAAAAAATTGGCTTGTATCTTATACATCTGTTTTAATTTATTTCTCTAATTTTTTAGAAACAAAAATATCAGTGGGCAGTAGATTAAAAATCTTGCCCGCGATAGTTTAAGAAGCATTGCCATGGTCTTTATCAAAGCAAGGGGTACACTGGAGGATGCTGTATTTGATAACTGAATGTCCAAGTCTAGAATCGTCACATGGACCGCCTGAAAGAGACAAGCCTATGAATCAAAATGCAACCAGTTCTTTCCAGCTGACAAATATTTGGCAGTAAAGGCCCAGAGGAATGGGGGAAATAGTGTCACACCGGGAGGACCACTCCTAACCCATCAGATTACCAAGGTTCCTCCAGGGCCAGCTGTGGGAGGAACAGCCTGGAGTTCCTTCTCCCTCCCCCAGCACAGGAAGACCCGCCCCTTAGAGGCCCTCACTGAAGGGCAGAGGGCATGCTCGCAGGCGGTCGTTTCTGTGTCTACCTGTTCCAACACACTGAGCTTGTCCAGGGCAGAGACTCCTGCTCCTGCTCCTCGGTCCCCACAACATGGCTCCTCTTCACTGAATTCTCTCCTCCTCTTCCAAATATAAGTTTCCTTGCTAGGCAAAGAACCTTGGCAGCCTCTAGTTAGGGGTGCTGAACTTTGGCAACTGGTAGCCAGGTCCTACCTATCAGCTTCTACCCAAGCTGATCCTCCAGCCTTTGTCCTCCCCTGCTTAGGTAGAAACTCTAGGGTAGGAAGTCCGTTGCCCGCTGCGGAAGCTCAGAACCCAAAGCAAAGTGGCCCATGTCCTTCCCTAGCAAGGATCCCTATATTAGCCAGTTGTGTCTGGGAGAGGCTGAGGCAAAGACCAGAGGATCTGCTGGGCTAAAAACCGGAAGTGCTTAGAGACTGACGAGCTGCTTCATCTTGAGAACCAAAGAGACAGACTGGCAGGTTTGCATGCTCGTCTCTGAGCTGAAGGAAACCCCCTAGGTAAATAGTTCTCAGTTGGAAGCGAGTGCCCCCACCCTTTCCCACTTCAGCAGCTTCAGCCTCCAGACTCAACACATGCTGGACCATCTTGGAGGTCTGGTGCTCCAGGCCTCCCCAGCTGCCTGCACCTCCGAAAGGGGAAATGGGGATGGGGTGGGAGGGCCAGGCCTGGGGAAGTGATTTTAGAAGTGCAAGTCTGGTGGGAGAGTTTTTCCTTCAGACCATCTGGAGGGAAGCAGTCATAATCTACTACAAGTTCTCCCGAAATGATCAAGTACACATAGGGAAATTGGTACATTGTTGAAAAACATGTCTGCTTTGCTTCCTTCTGGGGAGCTATAAAGACTTGTATCAGTCAGAGATGACTCCCTGCTTGAGGTACACAGAGATTAAGATGAGGCCAAAGAACAGCTCTCTCCCCTTGTAATTCTCCAGGTAGCCAGTTTTCAGTTGGCTGCCATTTTTTGCAATTTAAGATGCTAAGAGAATTTAAATGACATCAGCCCTGTGTGTGTAAAGAAGGAAATAGCCTGCATAGCTAAACAGAAAAGGTACCATGTTGTATGAGCCTTTCACGTTTTTTAAGCTGGGGGGTGTGTGTGGGTGGGGGGTGTTTGTGTGTGTATAGAACAAAAGTACAGTTGTCTATACAATTAGTTATTTAAGCTATTTCAAGTACCATTACAGCAAGGGGGAGGGGAGGGAACATCTAAAATACATAAAATTATTTTTAAAAACTCGTTCTAGAAAAAAGGAAATGCCAGAGTAGTAAGATAAGGAGTCTTAATTAGCAACAAATTCATCTATTTCCTTCCTCCAAAACTGAGACAGTCTTCTAAGGCAATTTGCTTGGAGAGCAGTTTTGCGCCATAAATCTGGGACATGTTTTTCATGTGTGTTTGTTTGCCCTGTGTGAGGCTTAAGAAAAACACAGCAACCAAACCATCCAGTTCAGCCCTGGAGGGAAAGACCTAGAAGACCTAATCACCCGTGATGGCGATTACATAACAGAGAATCGTGCGCGCGGGCGCGCACGCACACATACACACACAGACACACACACACACACACACACACACACACACACACAGTCTCAAAAAAGAAAGAAAGAAAGAAAACAGCCTTTGGCTTCCTGTCACAGAAGATGTCTCCTTTTTTTTCCTTTGTGAGGATCACTAAGAATGCTTCTTAAATACCAAGTGGATGTCTTTGGTAGAAATAGAGGTCACTTAAGGATGATTTATAAGTGCAGCCGAAGCCAAAATGAAGCATGTATCGATATCTAAAGTGCATCTGCATTTAGTGCAGCAAAGCTCATAATCTGTTTCTAATTTGTGCCCTGTGGATGCCCTCCCCACTAGGAAAAGGCCTGGCTCTGAGCAGCCGCCCCTCCCCGAGGCCGCCAAGCTCCCAGTTCAGGCCCTTTCTTGGGCAGCCGGAGTGCTCCTCTCTTAGATAATGCCAGGTACTCTGGAAAGTAGCCGTGTAATAATACACAAACCCCTGATGATGTCAGCGTGTTATTGACTTTCCAAGTCTGAATGACTGAGCAGAGGAGCGGGGGTGGGGCGCAATCCATCCGGCAGCGCGGAGACCGGCCAAGCGAAAATGGGCTCGCCAGCCTGGCGGGGGAGGGGCCGCTCGCAGCCGCCGCTGCTGCTTCGAGCTCCGGCTCTGCCGCGCGGCGTCAGGGTCGTTGCCGCCCAGCCCAGGCGGGGCTTAGGTTCCCGCTCCTCCGATGTTTACGTTTGGTCAAAAACTCCTCAGGTAGAAATAACTAATGCCGCCCCCCGGAAGCTTATACCACGTGGCAGAGTGGGGTCACAAAGCGGGGAGCAGTGGCACGAAGGGGAAGGGGAGAAAGACCTCCCTGTTCCCTCCCCCACCCTGCAGGGGCCTTCCTCTTAGGCTGCAGAGCCAAGGGTCGCTCTCCGTGGTGGAGCTCCCTCTGCAGAAGACCCCCTGGAAAATTGCACCTCAGCAGTGGTGACATTTTATGGGCCATGATTTGCTACATTTATGGCTCTGGTGGTGCAGGTGCAGAGTCGTAGGCTCCCGTTCTCACCCCGCAAATTGCTCACAGTGCAATCTGTCATCTTCAAGGCTAGGTGTGAACCGGGCAGGGTTGCCCTTAAAATGGAATTGCAGTTAAAGGCCGAGATCTGAAAGGAAGCGCTCCAACCGGGGCGTGGCTTTTCCCACCGGGTCTGGACCTTTCCTTCAGGCCCCGCCGTGCGTGCCCACCGGCTTGGCTGTCGCAGCTTGGGGGGACTGGGCGCCCCGGGCTCTGCCTGCCTGCAGAGCTCCAGTCCTTTCCGTTCCAGGCCTGTGGAATCCTCCACCGAACAAGGCCTCGCGCTGGCCTCTGCCCCACCCCACTGCGAGGAGCTGCTCCTCCTCCGAGGCCTGTGGTTTTTCTCCCCGCAGAGTGGGCTTGGTGGCGGCACCGCATGGCGCAAACAGCACGGGGGGCTTTGGAACCGCCTGGACTTGAGCCCTACCCCACCACATATTCGCTGTGTGAGTGTGGACCCGGTGGTTACCCTGTCTACAGCCCGCGTTTTAAAATGGGAGTAGTAACAATCCCCTCAATAGTTGTTCTGAGGATTAAGTGAAATTCAGATTTCATAAGAGACGTCCTTTTTCAATAGGTCTCTCGCCTTCATAAGTCAAGTTCCACTCGGGCCAGAGGCCCTGTGGTTGTTTCTGAAAACAAGGTCAGTAGAAGTGCTAGACCCATTGTTTCCTTAACTCTGCCCTTCCCCCTACCCTCCTGGCTCTCTGGAGCCCGCAGCCTCTTCCGACCCACTTCCACCTTCACCTACACCCACAGGCTTACAGGGCAGAGCTGTTTTGTTGACGCGGCGGGGGTAGGGATGGGGGTGGGGACGGGTGTGGAGGCGTGAAAACTGTACCTCTGACTTAAGCTGGACCATTCACGGCCTTTCTCAAATTTCCCTCCCCCACCTTGCCACAGGGGATTGGTCCCAGCGGGAAGAGCTGACATATATGAATCCAATCAAAAGCCTTCTTGGAAAATTTTGAAACTGGAAGTGAAAAAGTCAGTTTCTCCCCAGGGCTAAAACTGCAAGATATTATAATGTACATGACCATGTTTCCCATGGTCAGGAGAGGAGAGGCAAGGTCAATCTGAAGGCAGAACTCATGATAGGGACAGAGACAGAAACAGAGATAAAGATCGAGCAAAAGACAAAGATAGAGCCTGAGCCACAGCCAGACAGGCTGGGAGAGACAGCTGAGGCCAACAGGAGTCTGATGTTAGGGGCAGCATCGGTTCCTGTGTCCCTGGTAAGGCCCTACCTGCCCCTGATTCCTTGTGGCAACCCATTATTTTTTGCCACAAATTCTTATTGTTCAAATTAGTTTGTTTTTGTTGCTTGTAATCCAAAAATTCCACCATGGCATTTACTAGTTTAACATACACAGTAAAGAGCTCCCCAGCTCCCATTATAAACCCCACGTATACTTCTATCCCCCGCAGTATACGCCAGTGCCCCATAACGAGGTGCTCAATAAACGCTCTTCAGATTGCACTCAGCAACTTGTGAGTGGACAGGAAGTGCCCTGGTGGCTGTTGAAACTGGAGACTTCAACTGGTTAATTTAAAGGGGAAGCATCGCCAATTGCCACAGACTTCTAGAAGCCCATTTATTGTACCCTAGTGGTAATTAAGGCTTATTCAAGTGAATAGAAAGAGAAAAGAGAAGAAACTTTATCCCCTCTAAATTGCATTTAATAAAAATCTTGGAGAAAATGAGTGAATTGTCAGGCTTAATAATTTCCCCTGGGTCTTTGTTGGAGGGAGGCTGAGGAAATGTACAGTATTCTACATTTATGGGACAGCAGATCGGCATTTTAACTGAGAGTAAAATGCAGTCGTGGCTTACCCTCCTTTTTTTCCCCCTCATTTGTTTCCAAAGGGTTTTTTCCAGCTCATGAGTCACTTCCAGTCAGATTCAAAGACAAAAGCCGGCTAATTGTGTGTCCATGAGTCAGGGTCCCACCCTGCCTTATCTGAACACCCTTTCTAGCTCTGAGAAGACAGAGCAATTTTCAGCCTATAAGGCATTGAGTGGAACCTGTTCCACACCGCTTCTGGGTCGGGCTCTTTAGGGAGCAGTCCAGGCCCTTCCATCTCCTTGTGGCATCCGGCTGCTGATAGCACCTTGGGGTGTTTCCTTTCCAGTGTTATTTTCAGTCAGGAACTGTGCAGTCTACCCTGTTCCTAAGGCACCCTGTTGTGCCCAGAGAGATAAAGGTGAATTTAAAAGGAGGTCCAAACCCTCTAGCAATTTATCAAATAATGAAGGAGAAAGGCAGAAAAGAATCACTGTTAGACAAGCTTTGAGGGCTATGGAAGAGTAAGTGCTAAGACTAATGATTTCTCAGTCTGCTCCCCTTGCTGTGTCTCCCCAGCATTTTATCTGGTTGACTTTCCAACTACTTGAAACATTTTATCTGGAGACTTCCCTGATGTTATTTTGTTTTCCAAGCAGTTCTCTATTCCCCACTCCCACTTTTTCTCTTATCCTCATGCCTTAAATGCTACCTCTTTCTAGATATCTCACTTCCAGATAATGGTACCACATCCACCTGGCTGCTCATGCCACAGAGACAATTCCTGATTTTTTTTTTTTTTTTAAAGACAGAATCTCGCTCAGTTTCCCTGGGCTGGAGAACAGTGGCATGAGCTTGGCTCAGTGTAGCCGCCGCCTCCTGGGTTCAAGGAATTCTCATGCCTCAGCCTCCTGAGCAGCTGGACCTGAGCAGGTGTCTACCACCAAGCCCAGCTAATTTTTGTATTTTTAGTAAAGATGGGGTTTCACCAGGTTGGCTAGGCTAGTCTCAAACTCTTGAACTCAGGTGATCTGCCCACCTCAGCCTCCCAAAGTGCTAGGATTACGGGCTTGAGCCACCGTGCCCAGCCCTGATTTGTTCTTTTCTGTCATTCACTACACCCAATCCATCAACTGGTTTCCCTCCAAAATTGTCTATATGCATGCCCTTCTCCATCTACACTGCCATCATGCAACAAAGACATGCATCTGCTCAGGGGCAGTAACCTCTGCCAAAACCCTGAGACTGACAGCACTACTCAAACTCCTTGTCTAGGCCTCCTATGCCTTAGGTCATTTGCTCCTTTTATTCATTCCCTCCACTTTCTCCCAGCTCAGGCCACCCCTGCCACATGAGACCCTTTTCTTTTACCACTTCACTTCTTCCGACCTTAAGGCCTCTGCTCTTAAGAGTTGGTTCCCTCTGCCTGGAAGACTCCCTGGCCTTCCTAAGCTGGCTCCTCTATATCTGTCTTAGACAGTTCAGACTGCTATAACAAAAAATGCCATTGATATAGTTTGGATGTTTGTCTCCTCCAAATCTCATGTTGAATTGTAATCTACCAGTGTTGGAGGTGGGTCCTGGTAGGAGGTGTTTGGATCATGGGGGCAGATCACTCATGAATTTCTTCGTGCTATTCTCACAATAGTAAGTTCTCATGAGACCTGGTTGTTTAAAAGTGTGTGGCACCTCCCTGCACTCTCTCTTGCTCCTGCTCTCACCATGTGACGTGCCTGCTCCCCTTCACCTTCCACCATGATTGTAAGCTTCCTGAGGCCTCCCCAGAAGCAGATGCCAGCACCACATGTCTTGTACTATCTCAGAATCATGCCCCAATTAAACTTGTTTTCTTTATAATTTACCCAGCCTCAGGTGTTTCTTTATAGCAATGCGAAAACAGCCTGACACAACCATAGACAGGGTGGCTTAAACAACAGAGATTTACTGCCGGGCGCGGTGGCTCACGCCTGTAATCCCAGCACTTTGGGAGGCCGAGGCGGGTGGATCACGAGGTCAGGAGATGGAGACCATCCTGGCTAACACAATGAAACCCTGTCTGTACTAAAAATACAAAAAATTAGCCGGGCGTGTAGTAGCGCCTGTAGTCCCAGCTACTCGGGAGGCTGAGGCAGGAGAATGAGGTGAACCCAGGAGGTGGAGCTTGCAGTGAGCCAAGATCGCGCCACTGCACTCCAGCCTGGGAGACAGAGCGAGACTCCGTCTCAAAAGAAAAAAAAAAAAAAACAGAGATTTACTTCTCACAGTTCTAGAGGCTGGGAAGTCGAAGGTCACAGGGCTGGCAAATTCAGTTCCTGGTGAGAGTCTTCTTCCTAGTTTGCAGGTGAACACCTTCTTGCTATATCCTCACATAGTAGAGAGAGAAATCATCTTTCTCATGTCTCTTATTTATTTAATTATTTGTTTTTGAGACGAGGTCTCACTCTGTTGCCCAGGCTAGAGTGCAATGGAGTGATCTCAGCTCACTGCAACCTCTACCTCCTGGGTTCAAGCAATTCTCCTGCCTCAGCCTCCTGAGTAGCTGGGATTACAGGCAACTGCCACCACGCCTGGCTAATTTTTGTATTTTTGGTAGAAATGAGGGTCACCATGTTGGCCAGGCTGGTCTTGAACTTCTGACCTCGTGATCCACCCACCTCGGCCTTACAAAGTGCTGGGATTATAGGAGTGAGCCACCGCACCAGGTCTCGTGTCTCTTCTTCTTTTTTTTTTTTTTTTTTGAGATGGGGTCTTGCTGTGTCACCACGTTGGAGTGCAGTGGCGTGATCTCGGCTCACTGCAACCTCCACCTCCCAGGTTCAAGCGATTCTTCTGTCTCAGCCTCCTGAGTAGCTGGGTCTACAGGCACGCCACCATGCCCAGCTAATTTTTGTATTTTTAGTGGAGATGGGGTTTCACCATGTTAGCCAAACTGGTCTCAATCTCTTGACCTCATGATCTGCCCACCTCGGCCTCCCAAAGTGCTGGGATTACAGGCATGAGTCACCATGCCCGGCCATGTCTCTTCTTATAAAGGCACTAATCCTGTTCATGAGACTGCCACCCTCATGACCTGATCACCTCCCGAAGACCCCACTTCCAAATACCATCACGTTGGAGATTAGGGCTTCAACACAGGAATCTGTTGGGGACACATTCATTCTATGGCAGTATCCTTCAGGTTTCAGTTCAGTGGTCAACCCCCTAGAGAGGTCTTCCATGACCACTACATGTCACATTCTATCACACCACTCAGTTTATGGCCAGCACACACTTACCATGATCTGTAGTAATCAGTTATTTTATTTATTTGTTTATTTCTGTCTTCTCTGTCTTCCCATTGGAACATAATCTCCAAGAATGGAGATATCTTATCAGGCTTGCTCACTGTTCATTAATGAGTTCACTGACTAGAGTCTATTTCATAACAGGTACACAGTAAGTCCTTTTTGATTAATCAGTGCAGATAGTAGAGAAAGGTCAGTACAGACATGCCTAAATTAACTCCTCAAGAAAAAGTGGAAGTTCACCAAGTGAATGAGGAGAAAGGCATCTCAGAAAGGTACAAAGGTACGTGTTCAGGGAAGTCGCTTTTGACCCCCCTGTCCCTCCAGCTACTGCCTCATTACTCTGCTCCCTCTATAGCCAAGCAATGCTCTGAAGGGTTATCTAGGCTCACTGTGTTCATTCCTCTTCTCCCTTTTTCTTCTACTTGTTGCCAATCAGACATTTTTCCCCAACCACTCAGCCAAAACTGCTCTTCTTAAGGTTGATAATTACCTCTGGCCAGGCACAATGGATCACATCTGTAATCCCAGCATTTTGGGAGGCCGAGGCAGGTGGATCACTTGAGGTCAGGAGTTCGAGACCAGCCTGGTCAATATGGTGAAACCCCATCTGTACTAAAAATATAAAAATTAGCCAGGCGTGGTGGTGGGCACCTGTAATCCTAGCTACTGGGGAGGCTGAGACAGGAGAATCACTTGAACCTGGGAGGCAGAGGTTGCAGTGAGCTGAGATTGCTCCACTGCACTCCACCCTGGGCAACAGAGCAAGACCCCATCTCAAAAAATAAATAAATAGATAAATAAATAAATAACGTCCATATTGCTAAGTCCAGTGGTCAGTTTTTGGGGTCATCCTAGTTCTCTGCAGCATCTGATACAGTTAATTACAGGTTCCTTCTGGAAACACCTTCTTCACTTGGTATCTGGGATGCTTGGTATCTACTGATTTTTCTCCTCCCTCACTGACTGCACCTTCTCAATCTCCTTGTTAATTCCTTTGCTATACCCATCTTCTGTCCTCTGAATACTGGAACACTCCACATTCAAACCCTACAGCTGTAATATTGAAATAGATCCCTAATCTGACTGCCTCTTACACCTCCACTGCTGTTACCCTGGTCTAAACCATAATCTCTCCTGGTTATTGCAACAGCTTCACAACTGATCTTCCCACCCCTACCCTTCAATGTGTCCACAACACAGCAGCCACAGGGGTCCTTTGAGAACAGAAGATGGGCCATGTTACTCTGCGGCACAAAGTCGTCCAGTTGCTGTTTCATGGAGTCAAAGCCAAATTTCTGATGGTGGCATTCAAGGTCCTACTATATCTGGTCCCACTGCCCAGCGTCCACCCCCTACCCTCCATCCACTGGCTTTCTCACTGCATTTCAGCACACAGCCTTTCTGCTGTTTCTTAAACACAATAGCCATTTCCTGTCTCGAGACCTTCCAGATATGCATTGCTTCTGCTTGGAAAGCTGTTCCTCAAAATGTTTATATGGCTTGCGCCCTTTATCAGCTAGCTGTTGTTACAATAATGCTACACAACTGAAACATCCCCTCACCTTCTCAGAGAGAAGGTGTTTATATAGAATGTCTATATAGAATGCAGCCCCCCATTCCCACTCCCAGCATAGCTAAGACTCCCCATCTAACTTGGGTTTTCCTTTAGTTCTCGTCACTTTCTAATGTGCTATATAATGTTCATCACTCATTTCCCCCTACATTGTAGCCTCCATGTTATTTACTGACATATCCCTAGCTGTTAAAAACAGTGCCTGATACTCCTTAGTGGACATGCATTAATTATTTACTGAGTGAATATCAAATCTAAGAATGACAGTTTACAATCCAGAGTCTAGAATTTTGCTATGGAAGAATGGGCAATAATCAGAGCAGAGATGGAACTAAAGGAATAAGAGGCCATAGTTTTCCAAAGACCTGATATGTTATGGATACTAAGGTGTTTGGGTTTTACCCTACGGGGAATGGAAAAGCAATGAATCTTTTAAGCGGTGAACTGTCATGATGGTGAATGTGCCTAAAATGGCTCTGGAAACATCGTGGAATAGAATAGGGTACAGCCTGGTGGCTCAGAGCCCAGGTGGCTGGCTGTGGGCAGTTGGACTGATGAGCAGGAAGCTTTACTTGAGTCTCTGAATTCAAGCTGTGTGAGCAGTTGCTAACTTTGCTCATTGGCCTACCTGACAAGGGCTCCCAGAGTGTGCCAGAAAGAAAATATGAAACTCTAACGTTGGGAAGGAAGCCCTCTTAGCCAGACTTCTTTCAACTGAGCCTCAGACTACCGGTATCACCCGAGTGTGTATTGTAAGAATAACAATCACTTACCCTTATATAGCCCAAAAGAGCTTAAAAAGGATTTTCCCAACCATTTCATCTAAGACTCAAAGATCCAAAGTACTCTAGCTGGTATGTTTAAGTATCTAGCCACTTCACTGGTTAAGAAAGGAAAGATCACTTATGTCCTGAAATACACTAGAACAATTTCTGTTGAATTGCTACGAAGATAGTTAAAATACACTGGGGCCTACTTTTATGTTTCTAACAAACACTGTATTAGACCTTAAATTTTCAGAGATCAAAGGTTAGTGTTATGTTCAACCTGCTACCGTGAGTTCTTTACAATCCATCAAATGACTCTGCTCTCCCCGGTTTAGTCACTTAAGTGGGTGAACAGGGACACACTAACAGGTAAAGTAGGTGCTTTCCCCAGTTACTTCTACATACAGTAAGAGATTATACTTTACTTCCCCCAACCACTGAGAAAGCATTTAGACTTATAAGTATATTTATAGGGCTACCAGGAGTTCCCCGTTAGTCCCCCGAACCTTTTACATACCCCTGAAAAGGTTTGTTTCTACATAAATAGTCTTTACTGCACGCCCATGCCCTTCTTTCTTGGCAGAAACCCAATTTGGTCATGCCTGTATTTGAATGTTACAGCCCAAGCAATTCATTTTATATAGATACACAGACTTTCATATCTGTAAGAGGCTTTAGATATTATCTAATGTGTCAAACCTGTTCATTTTTTTCATAAGGCTCAACAAGCAAAGGGCGGAAACAGGGAAAGAAAACTGATGCTTACTAAGCTACTGCCCTGATCTAGGCCTGGGGCAGGCAGAGCTCCATACATGACCGCCTTTGTTCCTCCCTGGGGCAAAAAATCTTTGGCATAGTTGTATTAGTCAGGGTTTTGTAGAGAAACAGAATCTATAGGATATATATACGAGATTTACTTTAAGAAATTGTCTCATACAATTATGGAGGCTTGGCAAGTTCACAATCTACAGGGTGGCCATTAGGCTGGAGACCCAGGAAAACACTAATATTGCAGATCAAGTCCGAAGGCCATCTGCTATCAGAATTCCTTCCTGCTTGGGGAGAGCTATTCCGGCCATCAACTGATTGAACGAGGCTCACTCACATTATAGAGAGCAATCTGCTTTACTCAAAATCCACCAATTTAAATGTTAATCTCATCCAAAAAGACCCTCACAGAAACATCCAGAATAATGTCCGACCAAATCTGAGTACCAATGACCAAGTTGAGACATAAAATTTATCATCACAGTAGATCATATAATTTTGCAAATGTAATTTTAAAACTGGGCCTCAGAAAGTCTGAATGACCTAGCCAAGGCCACCAGATGATTAGCTAAGACTAGAACTCAGGAGTTTTAAGTCCTTGAAGATCCTCTTTCTACTAAATTACGTTTTGTTCTCAAATGAAAATAACATTTTTGAGTACTTAACATCCTAACATTTGCCAGGCTCTGTGTTAAGCAACTTATATATAAGTTCCCATTTAATAGATTACCATCATATAGAAAAAGAAATGGAATCTTAGAAAGGTTGAAAAGAAGCCCAAAGTAGCAAACAAGGGCTGTAATTTGAATCTAGGTCTATGTGGTTCTAATACTTCCTGCCATCTGGCAGTTTTTAATGATATATTTCCTGCTATTTTTTTTTTTTTCTTTTTCTTTTCTTCGGGTTTTTTTTTTTTTTTTTTTTGACAGGGTCTCACTCTGTTGCCCAGACTAGAGTGCAGTGGCATGATCATGGCTCACTGCAGCTTCGATCTCCTGGGCTCAAAGGATCCTCCCATCTCAGCCTCCCAAGTAGCTGGGACTGCAGACGTGAACCACCATGCCTGGCCTACTACTCATCTTTCTCTAAGTTTGGCAGGATGTAATTTCTTTCCAATTTTTTTTTCAATGACCTAGAGTCTTCCTCAACTAAGAACATTCCTTCAGTTCAAAGTGAGTTTCAAATATCAGATGTGCATATAAAATGAGGAAACTGATTGTAAAGAAATATATAGAAATATATACACTCTTCCACATCCATATGAGTATTGTGTCAAATCAAAAAGCTACCCCAGGCAACAATACACTCATTCCGTTACTCAAAACTTTTCTATGGCTCCTCTTTTGAAATTGCCTTCAGGGTCTGTATCCTTTGCTTTTCAAAAGTAGTTTTAATGTTAGCAAATGTTCATTCTTTGATTTCATTTTTGGGAAACAGCCCAAAATCATTCGGTGCCAAATGTGGTAAAGGAGGCACATGATCAAGCTAATACAGATTAGATTGAGTTTTAAAATGAGGTGTGACTATGAAAGAATGAGTTATTTTCTTTGTGTAGCTGGAAAAGTGGCTTCAAAGATAAACCAGTCTCATTTTGAGCAATAATAACAAAGTTGGAATAAATGTTTAAGTTGGAGAGGTTGCTTTTCAAGTGACTACACAGAACAGATGATAATCTATCTGGTTTATCCTATTACTTTATGTTCACTCCAAATGTTAAAGTTGTTTTAAAAATAACATTTTTAGAAATGTTTTGGAATGAGATACTCGTACGTACTCTCGCTGGTTGGCTTTGGCCAGATGAAGACCTAGACAACGATATGAGGGTTTATAATGTCTTTGTGGTTATAATTCAGAGAAAATGATTGAGAATTTTCCATTATTTTTTTGAATCCTAATAATGCAAAGAGCTAATCAGACAAAGCGTTTTTCTTGGAAGTTTTCTCTACTTTTTCGCTAAGCACAAACAAAGGGCATGGGAGAACAGATCTCTCCCCAAAAAGAAACTGGAGAACTGCTGGTCTTTGAAAGTTTATAAAAGAGAGTCTTCTCTGCTCCACAGCTGTCTTTCTTAATGTCCCCTCATAATACCCCTGTAATCCATACATGGAAATCCCCTTGGATTCCACACATAATTAACACTTGGCAGAAATAAGCAGTGTGAGCCTGAGGCTCTCTTCAATTACATTTAAGAAATTCAGATTTCCATGGGAGTGGTTAGGGGAGGGAGAATTTAGACCCCACCACTCTCACAATATTCCTAGTTGCAAGAATTTATAAAAATGTCTTCGGCCAGTCCAAAGGTCTTTATTGAGCATCTGCTATGTGCAGGGCATTGTGTATGTGTTGAGGGAGCCACAAAGTGATGCCAGACAAAATTCCAACTCTTGCACATTTCACCAAAGTCACTCCAGGTCGTAAATTTGTGAAAAGGGGAAGAAATGGCTGACAAGTTGGAAGGGACAAAAAAGGCTTAACAGAGAGGTGAGAGATGAGCTGTACTGAAGCATGGTTGAGATACAGAGGGCTAAAGTTGGGGGAGGGCATCTTAGTCCAGAAGAATAACAAGACACCAGTGGTGGAAATGGAAAACGTGTAGTGAAGATAGCACATGGAGCCTGAAGGGGGAAGTCTTACAAGACAGGGTAAGGACAGAACTTTGGGAAGCTGCAGAACTCTGTTTGATATTCAGCATACATTCAGGGAGTTGAGTGCTTAGTTTTAAGCACTGTTTTGGCTGACCATGGGAATTTAAGAACTCTGGTTTTTTTAATGATATGTATTTAAGGTATATAGCATGATGTTTTGATATACTTAAATAGTGAAATGGGTACTATAGTTAAGAAAATTAACAAATCTACTCTCTTGTGTAATTTCTCTTTTTCTGTTGTTGGGTTTTTTTTTTTTATTTTTTTGTTTTTTTGCTTTGTTTTGTTTTGTTTCTTGAGACAGAGTCTCACTCAGCTGCCCAAGCTGGAGTGCAGTGGCATTGATCTAAGCTCATTGCAACCTCTGCCTCCTGGGTTCAAGTGATTCTCCTGCTTCAGCCTCCCAGTAGCTGGGACTACAGGTGCTTGCCACCACGCCCGGCTAATTTTTGTATTCTTAGTAGAGATGGTGTTTCACCATGTTGCCCAAGCCAGTCTCAAACTCCTGACCTCAAATGATCCAACCACCTCAGTCTCCCAAAGTGCTGGGAATACAGACATGAGCCACCGTGCCTGGCCTTGTTCTTGTTGTTGTTATAAGTGCACCAAAAATCTACTCCTTAGCAAATTTCCAGCACACAATGCAATATCATTACTATAGTCCTCCTGTTGTATCTTAGACGTCTAGACTCACTCATCCTATGTATCTGCAACTTTGTACCCTTTGACTCTACATCTCCCCATTTCCTACTTCCTCCCTTACCCTCCTTCCCCCTAGCCCACGCTGGCAACCACTGTTTTCTCCTTTATGTCATTGACTTTTTTTTTAAGATTCCACATACAAGTGAGATGTAGTATTTTTCCTTCTCTTTCTGGCTTATTTCATTAGTGTAATGTCCTCTAGGCTCATCCATGTTGCCTTTTGATTTTTCAGTTTTCTCACTGAAATAAAGATAAGGTCATCGGTTGAGAATATGGATTGGGGAGTAAGTGTGGTGGCTGTCTAATTTGATTTTGAGTGGACAGTACTTGTGTATGGTATAAAATCCAAATGGTGAGGAAGGACAAAGAGACACATCTCTCTTCTGCCCTTGTCCACCAGCTGAGACCCTGTCCCCTTCCTGAGAACAACCAAGACTCCACCATCAAGAAGGTCTCTTCAAGCAAAGTGCCTAGGATACATAATTTAAGGAGGCAGGTCTCAGGTACTAACTCTCTGCTGGCATGACTCTGAGAGTGAGAGCCTTCTTAAATTCTGTACCACCCTCCCACCTCCCTCAACTCTGTAGTTCTGGCACAGTTAAAGAGGTAACCCTGGAACCATGCCTGGATCATACAGAGGTTCAAAAAATGTTTTTTTTTTTTTTTGGTCCTATCTGCCTCACAGGTATCTTTTGAGATGTACATAAGAAAAAAAAATAGATAAATGTGCTGGTGCAGTGCTATATAAACATGAGCTGATGCTAAATCACTATTGTAGTTATTCATTGCATTGCTGTCATTAGCAAAGATATGTGTGTGTATACAATAGATATTACGGCTGTTTGAAGAATTTGACTGAAATAATGTATGTTGCCATGTTGAAAGTAGCCCTTTAGGATTGAATTTTTTCCTAAATACAAATTATAAACTTTGTTAAACAAACAAAAAAAAAGACAATGACCTGTGAGTGGAAGACTGGCATGAAGAAAGCATTGAGTTAACTGAGAAGAATGCGAAGAATCATTGAGGTACCTAGGCTTTCATCCTAGTCTGTCAGCTGAATGTTTACCCAGAATAGCAACTAAGAAAGTACTTAAACCTGCTCTTGTCTTAATCTTCACAGCATTTTACTTTTTCATGCATGGCTGTCGTGTCTTTATTCTGCTTCTTTGTAATATTAAAAAATATTTTGCAGGAGCATTTTACCCAACCCCATTACTGCCTTAGGTCAACACCTGAACTCACCTTAGGTCAGTTCCTCCTAGGGTACCTGGAGCCTGGCCATTTCTGGGTATGTCCCCTTGTGAGCTGTGTGCAAGGAGCCCCAGAGTCCTAGAATCCTACCGGTGTAGACTGGTCTCCTTAGGCCCAGTCCCATAAAAGAGAACATGAAGCTAGAGAAATAAGCAGGTAGATGCAAGACCATGCCTACTCTGCTCAATAAATAGCAAAATAATAATAATAATAATAATAATAATGATTTATTTGAACATTGTAGATTTACTACCTCTTCTTTGCCAGTGTTTCATGAAATTTCCAGAGTAGAATACATGGCTTAAATAATATATTTCCTCCTCATTTATCAGACTTCTTGTACTCAGCATTGTTAATTATATTGTGGAGGGTGAGGAGCATGAAGCGTGGTGATATATTATGATCCAAATACCGCACTAAATAAACATCTGGAAATGGATCATTTATAACACAACTGTTATAGGTTAGTGAGTATATTTTAGGGTAAACTGGGGAATACATATATAGTTTACAAAAAAAACCCTTAAAATCATAAACAAATGACCTACTTGTAGTTTTGTCCTCGTTTTCAGTAATAAGCCCTTTTCATGTGAATCCACAGTTGTCACTTACAAAGAAATGCTCTAAAGCTGAACTCTTTTATATTAGCATTATAATTTTAGACTGACTCCTGAGCTCCAAAACACTTAGAAACTTTTTACCGGCTCTGAAATAGATAGCAGGGTAATACTCATTTAATTCCTTTGCACAGTAATCTAATGGCTGAATATGCTTCAGAGATTCTTTTAGGGCTAGCAGGGGAATGAAATCAATCATAGTGCATAAATTATAAGAAAAGTGCTGTTGGTGTCAATTACCTAAGCTCTGTGAATGTAAGTCTTCTAATTTCCTGTTAAATCAGTAATGTTACCAATCTTACTCTATTATTTTAAATAGGACTGTAACTGCAGTTGCTGGGAGTTGAATGAGGGCAGACAAATGTGAATAGTTAATGAGTCTCAGCAACTAATAGCAAGCTGAAGGTGTCAATAACAGGGATATTATAACATGACTCTCAAAGCTCCATGCTGGTGTCTACAAAAGAAGGGTTCTTTCTTTCTTTTCTTTCTTTCTTTCTTTCTTTCTTTCTTTCTTTCTTTCTTTCTTTCTTTCTTTCTTTCTTTCTTTCTTTCTTTCTTTCTTTCTCTTTCTTTCTTTCTTTCATTTGTGCCCCTATACCCTCCCTAAATCAATATAGTACACAGCAAATGCCAGGTGAATGTAAGTGTTCCTACTGCTAGAGTGAGTTCCTACCTTCCCCCAAAGATAATGGCCCTGAGTTGGTACAGGAAGTCTTGGCTGCACTTTCCCTAGTAATCTACCCACCCCCACTGCTAGCGGCTGCATTTCACTGACTCATAGTTTCCAAGTATGATCAGCATGCTAACAGGAAAGATACAGTCACTGGGCAAAGCAGCAGCCCCGAAGCGCTGGCCAAGGCCTATCCAATAACTGTCACCATTGATGGCGAAAAGGAAATAAGGACCACAACAACAGCAATGACACAAAAACCTAGAGTACAGGAACATTTTAGGAATCAAACCCCTGCTGTTTGTCGTTTCCTCAGCACACCCAGTGCTTCCCAGTACACAACACACTGGATGGGGGAGTGGGGTTTTATTTACCATTTGGCTATCAGTTCACGTCCTATTCTCTAAAAATAATAAAATCAGCCAATGGCATTTCACACTGAATAATATTACTGGAATCAAACTGACTGGGAGCCACAGTTATGCTGAGGTTTAGCTAGGCCTGGATTTGAGTCCGGGGGTATCAAATACTGTATGATCAGGCTAGGTTTTGCAGTGCGTTGCAGACTTCCTCCTGTTACGAAACATTCTCACAAATGGCACACAGACTACCCTATTCAGCCAGTACTTAAACAGGAAACCATTCCGCCCTTCTGCTTTCCTTGGTAAAGCCTTATCTTCAAGTCAAAGA
The DNA here is from genome assembly GCF_003255815.1 of Theropithecus gelada. Taxonomy (NCBI): domain Eukaryota; kingdom Metazoa; phylum Chordata; class Mammalia; order Primates; family Cercopithecidae; genus Theropithecus; species Theropithecus gelada. Next base: position 113,369,300 of record NC_037669.1, read on the forward strand.
AATGTAACTTTCTAAATCGCCTCCATTCTTTTTCAGTTTGCATTCTTTTGTTTGTCAGTATCTTGCAAATTTGCAGGTATCTACAGTTCCCTAACCCCATTCTCAAGTGCCCTATTACCCCAATTTCATTCTCAGAATATTTGATGAATGAAGAATCCTATGACAAAGGATAACTATTATTAAGTCAATTGCCAACCCGTTAGATGAACCAAATAGCTAAATTCTAAATAGATTTGAATAACTGGTGAAGAGCTCGAGCAAAGTCAGGTCTTCAAGTTATATTTAGTCACTTGATCAGTTCTCTAATTGCCTAATAGGCATTCTCAGAAGAGAAGTTTGCTTTAGCACTATGAGATTTAAATGTAAAACAGAATAAATCAATAGATACATGGAATGGAACAGAGTAGAATAGGAAGAAAGCTGCCCACATCAACTCTAATACAGCTTGTCACTATGGGAACATTTGTTAGAACTGAAGAAGATTAAGGCCAAGGAAACTGGCAGCTCTCCCAGTACAGATTTCCTAGGCTAAGAAAAGGCCACAGTGACTGGGCGTGGTGGCTCACGCCTGTAATCCCAGCACTTCGGGAGGCCGAGGCGGCCTGATCTCCTGAGGTCAGGAGATGGAGACCATCCTGGCTAACACAGTGAAACCCCATCTCTACTAAAAACACAAAAAATTAACCAGGCGTGGTGGCGGGCGCCTGTAGTCCCAGCTACTCGGGAGGCTGAGGCAGGAGAATGGTGTGAACCCAGGAGGTGGAGTTTGCAGTGAGCTGAGATAGCGCCACTGCACTCCAGCCTGGGCGACAGAGTGAGACTCCGTCTCAAAAAAAAAAAAAAAAAGAAAAGAAAAGAAAAGGCCACAGTGATCCTATATGTGGCCCCAGTCTGTCTTGAATCATGAGTAAGGACACTGTCGTAAATTAGGCTGAAACATTTATAATATGATACTCATTTGACTGTATGAGGATTAGAGGGAAACTTTGAGGAACAAACTCAATTTGCACAGATGGAATCTGCATCACAGTGAGATCCAGGGGCTGTAGAAGTTGCAGAACTCATTAATAACGGACTAGGGTCAGGATCCCCTAGTCTGGAAGCTCTGGAATGTTCCACTGCCAGTCTAGCTATATCTGGTTTACCTTACAGATTATAAGGTACTTAAATGCTGATTATCTATTTTCAACCTCTGTGACTGTAAATGAGATTAGAAAGTTTGTCTGATGGGAAATTCAATGGTGCATCATGTGATACTGAGGGAAGGAATGTACTTACGATAAAATCCTTTCCGACACAAATAACTCTGCAAAGGTATTGAAGAGTACCGGGTCTGCACACATTGTGATGTTATTATTAGCCAAGACTCTAGTTATGTTTATATATCCAGTCAGGTGCAAGGGGGAAAAAAAAACCACTAAATTCTTCACGAAATATTTATGTAGTGCATAGTCTTTCACTCAGAAATTATTTCTTGTTTTAATACAAAACTGTCCGTTTTTATGAAATGATCATTTCAGAAACATACCTTATCAGGGAATGTTGTAAGACTTTCCAACATCAAAAAATGCTCTGGTAGAATCATCATGGGCATTTTGAGTGGAAAAAAAAACTTCATAAATTCAAAAGCACTGTACTTACCATCAGCAATTATTATTGTTGCTGTCACTGCTATTATCCTCTTCTGCCAGAAGGATCCTATGAAAGTTATTCAAAAATTTTGGGTGGAGTGAACAGGTCTCAGATGATAGTAGCCTAGTTCAAAGTCTGAAGGTTGTGTGAGCTGTCGCTTTAATTTAAAAAGAGAGAAAAGGAAAAGGGTGAGGTGGACAGGAGGAGAGGCTGGTTACTGTGAACTGCTTTACTGCTAGAAACTCAGCCACCTTTGCCTAGGCACAGCTTGTCCTGTTGTGGGCCTTCCCCACTATCGGCCAGAAATATGAAGATACAGCTGTAAAGAATGATGAGCTTTACTAGCCATCATTTATCATGTGCTTGCCACATGCCAAATCCTGGGCTGAGTACTCTGTATAGGGTACCACCTTTTTCCTTCCAGCAACTCTTACAGTCGGTACTATTATTATTCCTGTCTTATAGATGGAGCATCTGAGGCTTAGAGAGGTGAGGCAACTTGCCCAGGGCACACGGAGAGCGGATTTAAAGGTAATGCCCAGGTGGTCCAATCTGCTTACTAAACAGTCTCCTAGAGACTAGTGGAAGTCAAAGGATACGGCCTTGAAAAAATAGTGATTTGGGTTGTTGTTTTCTCAATGTAAGGAAGGGTGATTAGATTATGTAACCATCTGCTTCATCGATGGGACTTGCAGTTGGAAAGTTTAATTCTATTATTTAGTATAATGCTAGCCACTGAAACAAATCTCCAAACCCCAATGAATACAGTAAAAGCTTATTTCTCGGCGGGGCACAGTGGCTCACACCTGTAATCCCAGCTCTTTGGGAGGTCGAGGCGGGTGGATCACGAGGTCAGGAGTTCGAGACCGGCTTGGCCAACATAGTAAAACCCCATCTCTACTAAAAATACAAAAATTAGTGAGGCATGGTGGCACGCACCTGTAGTCCCAGCTACTTGGGAGGCTGAGACAGGAGAATCACTTGGTTGTGGTGAGGTGAGATCGTGCCGCTGCACTCCAGCCTGGGGAACAGAGTGAGACTCCCTCTCAAAACAAACAAACAAACGCACAAACAAGTTTATTTCTCACTCACATCACACTCCTGTGTAGATCAGCAACTCTGCTCTTCACAGTCATTCAGTAACCCAGGGTCCTTCCGTCTCATAGCTCTGCCCTCCTCTAGATCCATGGAGTCCTCTGAGTTCAGAGGTTGGACAAGAGAAGAGAGTGAGAAAGGCAGATGGGGGTTTTACAGGCAAGGCCTGTTCATATTCCACCGGCCCAATTTCAGTCACATAATCACACCCAACTACTGGGAAATGCAATCTAGCCGTGGCCTCAAAAAAGCAGAGAACATGGACACTGGAGAGAATCTGCAGCCTTTGCCTCAGGAAGCAATATCTTCATTGAACCCTTTATTTAATTCCTTATTTCTCTGCTGCCCAGCAATTATTTTTTCAAATGGTTTTAAGGAATACCATCTGCAGAAGATTGCTTGAAGTATGCACAATTCACTTATTTCCACATAGTCCAGTGTGTACGTGGGCCCATTGTTTTGCTCCCACGCTCAATATCCTGGAAATGCCTTTTCTGATTTGCATTCGTTGTTTGTGCCTTTGACTTGCACTGAGGCATATGAGACACAGTCACATGAAATTCACTGTGATCTCTACTAAAAGGATTTTATCAAGGAAGAAACTTCTCTCAGGCTTTAGTATGAGTGCAAACTATGTTTCTCTTGAATTGTTGTTTTTTTTTTTTAATCTGACAAACATTCTGAATCTTATAATAGATCACATTTTTCCCTTTGCTGAGGCCACTAAGAAACTCTGAGCCAAATTTTACATTCTTCTCCAAACACAGAACAAGGGCTTCATAATATTTATTTCTGTATATCAGTTTTACCTATCTGTATTATTTTTCTATCAAAAACAAAACAATTTTGCCCTCACTTGAATTGTTTCTAATGTTATTTTATATTTTTGTATTTTGTATATAGAGAGAGAACCTCAAAAACCATTGAGGCACAAGACGGATAAAAATAAATAATCTTGAGCTTGCAGTGAGCCGAGATCGCGCCACTGCACTCCAGCCTGGGCGACAGAGCAAGACTCTGTCTCAATAAATAAATAAATAAATAAACTCATAGTGGTTACTAGAGTTGGGGCAGGGTGGGGGAGGGGTAGCCGAAGGTTGGTTAAGGAATGCAAAAGTACGGTTAGATAGGAGGAGTAAGTTCTAGTGCTCATACAGCACTAGAGAGTGACTATAGTTAACAACAATAGGCCGGGCGCGGTGGCTCAATCCTGTAATCCCAGCACTTTGAGAGGCCGAGATGGGTGGATCACGAGGTCAGGAGATCGAGACCATCCTGGCTAACATAGTGAAACCCCGTCTCTACTAAAAAAAATACAAAAAACTAGCCAGGCGAGGTGGCGGGTGCCTGTAGTCCCAGCTACTTGGGAGGCTGAGGCAGGAGAATGGCGTAAACCCAGGAGGCGGAGCTTGCAGTAAGCTGAGACCTGGCCACTGCACTCCAGCCTGGGCGACAGAGCGAGACTCCGTCTCAAAAAAAAAAAAAAAAAAAAAAAATTTATAGCATATTTTCAGGCCAGGTGCGGTGGTTCATGCCTGTAATCCCAGCACTTTGGGAGGCTGAGACGGGCGGATCACGAGGTCAGGAGTTCAAGACCAGCCTGTCCAACATGGTGAAACCCCGTCTCTACTAAAAATATAAAAATTAGCTGGGCATGTTGGCGCATGCCTGTAGTTTCAGCTACTTGGGAGGCTGAGGCAGGAAAATCGCTTGAACCCAGGAGGCGGAGGTTGTAGTGAGCCGAAATTATGCCACTGCACTTCAGGCTGGGCAACAGAGTGAGACTCCTTCTCAAAACAAAAAAAATTATGGCATATTTTCAAATAACTAGAAAATCAGATTTTTAATGTTCCCAACACAAAGAAATGATAAATGTTTGAGGTAATGGTTATGCTAATTACCCTGATCTGATCATTACACATTGTATCCATGTATCCAAATAAATATGTACAATTATTGTGTCAGTTAAAAATAATAATGAAAGCAAAAAATAAAAATTAATTAACACAAAATGGAATAATCTCATGCACTGTGGGGTAGCACACATGAATTTGATCATATTTACAATTTGGAATCTATGCCAAATGCCATCTCAGTTATGAGGGTTATTCAGAAAGACAAATGGGATAGATACTCCCCAGCTGTCATGCTGCCTTAGTGCACAGGAAACCCTGTGAGCAGCTGACCTTCCAAGCTGATCTCAGGCCTGTGGTATTCTTGGTGGTCCTGTCCCAGTATCTTAGAGGTGAAAAGTGCTGGGTGTAGCATGTGTGACAAAACAGCTCTCTCAGTTAGGGCCTTTGCTTAATGAGGAGCTGTGAATACAGAGGACCTGTGGGAATACTTTAGGAATTAACTATGTGCTCACATTGCAGATCTACTGCAGCTAACTAGCTGAGTGACCTTGAGCAAGGTACTTAACCTCTCTGGGCCTCTCATGTCCTTATATGTAAAATAAAGACATTGGGCCATTGGGCTAGATAATCTCTAAAACCTCTTCCAGCACAATAAATCTGTGATACATTCTTTATACAAATTAAAATATAATTTTAAAAGTTCCCCCAAGTTTTTTAGAAATAAATAGGCCGGGCACAGTGGCTCACACCTATAATCCCAGTACTTTGGGAGGCCGAGAACGGCAGATCACGAGGTCAAGAGATCGAGACCATCCTGGCTAACACAGTGAAACCCCGTCTCTACTAAAAAATACAAAAAAAAAAATAGCTGTGCATGGTGGCACGCGCCTGTCGTCCCAGCTGCTCAGGAGGCTGAGGTAGGAGAATGACTTGAACCCAGGAGGTGGAGGTTGCTGTGAACTGAGATCGCACCACTGCACTCCAGCCTGGGCGACAGAGCGAGACTCCATCTCAAAAAAATAAAATAAAATAAAATAAAATAAAATAAATAAATAACTATGGGCCAGGAGCAGTGGCTCATGCCTGTAATCCTAGCACTTTGGGAGGCTGAGGCAGGTGGATCACCTGAGGTCAGAAGTTCGAGATCAGCCTGACCAACATGGAGAAACCCTGTCTCTACTAAAAATACAAAATTAGTCGGGCGTGGTGGCGCATGCCTGTAATCCTATCTACTTGGGAGGCTGAGGCAGGAGAATCGCTTGAACCCAAGAAGTGGAGGTTGCATTGAGTCAAGATCGCGCCATGGCACTCCAGCCTGGGCAACAAGAGCAAAACTCCGTCTCAAACAAAAAAAAAGAAAGAAAGAAAAAAGAAAAAGAAATAAATGACTATGTCTAGAGAAAAAGATCTAGTGGGCAAACTACAAATGGGTAAATCAGGCTAGTAGCAAACGTATTCAGGAACCACTGTGATAAAATGTGGCTGCTTATCTTTCCCGTTTGAACAGGAGGTCACAGTTTCGCTATACAGAGTTGAAAGGTTGTATAGACAGGATGTGTTCATTTGAGTTAGAATTTATCTGGGGCACCTGGACAGTTAATCCATCTCTGGGCTTCAGGAATCCGATACTACCCTAAGAACACTGTTGTAGAATGTATACAGCATTCTGGACATGGAAGCTGGCTTGCTCCATTGGTGGTGGGGCATGGAGAGGTTCCTGTCAGCCCAGCACATCCTCAGGAACTATACCAGTTTCCTTATTGCCCAAGCTGATATCTACAATGCAAAGCATCTTTCAACTGTAATTTAGGAGGACTATGAGCTGGCCACCTGAATTTTTGCTTGCAGTTCAGAACTATTGCTAAAAATGCATTTTATGGTGAAACAAGGGATTAGCTAATCTTTCAGGCTAACAGAGGGCCAGCTACAAATGTTTCCTGTGTGTATTGTAAAACTCTGAGATAACAGAGAAGTTGCTCATTGCCCTCTGAATTTCCCTTCCCCCAGGACCTCCACTGGTCACACAAGCCATTATCTGAGGCAAGCTGACCAGAGCATGATGCTATAACTTTTTTTGGTTCATACTTCCAAATTAAATCTGGTTAGAAAAATAAATGACTAGAAAGTATTTAAATCTTGTCTTGAATCCTGGAGGAATTTGCTTATTTTTCTTCATCTGTTGGCTAGTCTTTTATAAAAAAAATATATTTTTTTTATTTTTTTTGAAATGGAGTTTCGCATTTGTTGCCCAGGTTGGAGTGCAATGGTGCGATCTCAGCTCAGCACAACCTCTGCCTCCCGGGTTCAAATGATTCTCCTGCCTCAGCCTCCCGGTAGCTGGGACCACAGGTGCCCGCCACTACACCTAGCTAATTTTGTATTTTTAGTCTCAAACTCCTGACCTCAGATGATCTGCCCACCTTGTCCTCCCAAAGTGCTGGGATTACAGGCGTGAGCCATTGCACCCGGCCAGTCTTATTTTTTATTAACAACCTCATTCTCTGGATATTCTGGAGACAAAAGCAAAACACCCAAGAAAATGGGCATTTAGACAATAAGAACTCAGACCCCTGTGGTGTGATACAAATGTACTCACTAAGAGAGCACAGGCTGCCACCCTGAAGTTTCATACATATGGCCAAGACCAAGGGTCCACTTTGATGACTAAATGGTAATACTATTTTCTTTGAATCATAGTATATGCATTTAATATTCTCTTGGGCCTTACTTAAAAGAGTAAATTTTTTTTTTTTTTTTAGGGTGAAGGCATGGGAATTTCCCAACCACATTGTTCCACTTCATAATTCATATCTTCTTCTTTCTCTTCTCATTTTATTTTCACTGCAGACCAGAGTGAAGACAAATATGTATTATTTGGTAGCTTATGAACAGCAAGGAAAAACTGACTGGCAACCACCATAGCAAGGCATGAAACCGTAACCACCAGGACCCTCACATTTACATGTTACTGACTAGCAAATGTCTAGGCCTAAAACATCTGCCCTCTTATAGCTATGTTTTATTATTATGTAAACATGGCTACAAGTTTTCTGACATAAAATAGTAGATGACTCAGTGTCTTCAAATGATTAATTGCTGGGTTTTTTTGCCTGACCTCTGTCTTCATTTCTTCTATAATAAATCTATTGTCATGCTTGGATTAGGGAAGACTGAAGCACCCAAACGCTGGGCCTGAAAATGCGCTCGCTCTCTTCAACAGCACGAGGGTGTTTCTCATTAGTTTCATAAGCGCCAAGACAATTTCAAAATGATACCAAACAAGAATATTTTAAATTTTATCACATTACCAGCTAAGAAATCTGTAAGCACATTGTTAATTCACTTAGATTCATCACACAGCAAAGCAAATATGGCATTTCAAAACTGAGAAAGTTAAAGCCTCCTGTGAGAAGTCTATAGCCACTGTTTCTTGAGGCCTGTGTACGTATCTCATTTGTTAAGTCAGATTCCTCCCAGAGCACATCTCTCATCAAGGTTTCTGTTTATTTCCATTCTGGTTTGTGTTTTTGTGGAGGCATGTCTGTCCGTAGCCAAGACACAGAGGGCTGGGCTGGTTGTAACACAAATCAGAAATTTCTGCCTTGCAGCTGCCTGGGGAAGTAACAGTTAATTGAGCGTGGGAGCTGTGTGTAGACCCTCAAGACTGACAGTTAAGAGGCAAGTTTTCAGTAAAAATGTTTAGAAGCTGCATACCACACAGCTGGAAATGAAGGGCAGAGCTGTTTTCTGGGGAATTTGAATTATGTGTACATCCAATCGAGAACAATAAATGAATTTGTGTCCAGCAATAATAATCCCTCAGTTATAGATAGACTTACCGTTTATGCAGCACTTCCTATGAATTCTCTCTCACTGAGCCTCGTAACAGTTCTTTGCAAACAAGGCTGTTAATTGCAAGCCATTTTATTTTATTTTATTTTATTTATTTTGAGAAGGACTCTAGCTCTGTCGCCCAGGCTGGAGTGCAGTGGCGTAATCTTGGCTAACTGCAACCTCCGCCTCGTAGGTTCAAGCAATTCTCCTGCCTCAGCCTCCAGCGTAGCTAGAATTACAGGCATGTGCCACCATGCCCAGGTAATTTTTGTATTTTTAGTAGAGATGGGGTTTCACCACGTTGGCCAGGCTGGTCTTGAACTTCTGACCTCAGGTGATCCACCCGCCTCGGCCTCCCAAAGTGCTAGGATTACAGGCATGAGCCTCCATGCCCAGTCATAATGTCATTTTGGAGATAAGAACTCCAAGGCTGCAGGAGATGAAATAGTTGGTTCCCTTTTGAACTAGATGTGAGTAGCAAGTTGGGGCTCACATTCAGGTTTTCTGAGGGTATGTTTTACTAAGCAGGCTGCCTCTGTCCTCAAATCCAGGCACTTGATTAAGGAATTCACCCCCTTAACCGGCTTTCCATTTGTCAAAGTGAGAGTCCTATTAATCTAATATTGGACTTCTGTTAGTCCATTTCCATTGTACTGAAACACAAAAGACAAATTCCCATCATTAAGAAAGTTGTAACAAAGGGGATATTTATGTCTCTCTCCCACTCCTGCTTTGTATTCTCCTTTCATTGCTTTTGTAATTCAGATTGTATTAGAAATTAGAGGAAGGTTGAAACTAGGTATATGGTGACCAAGGTGTGGAAGATGGAATTCATCTTCTTTTCTCCAGGTTTTTTGAGTGGAAGTTCTGACAATAGGAACAGTTGTGTCACTGCATTCTATGCAGTGTCATTTTATTTTCCTGAAAACATTTGTCCTTGCTACAAGTAGATTAGAGGTTAGAATGCAGGATTGGCAAGCAGGATTTGTGGTTTCTATTATTAGCCCTGCCACAATTTTATTGCACAAGGGTGAGTCCTAAGCAGTGTGGTTTATTGGAGAGAGAACTTGATTGGAACTGGCTATCCTGTGAATGAGTGATACGAGCACCATAGATGAGCATCAGCGGAGAGGAAGGGTTCAGACTAGTGTGAGCCCCTCCATCACCAAATGCAAGTGTCGCTATGACTAATGTATGTGATTCACTACTCTGCAGGAGGATCTGCAGGGGGATCCCATCGGGCCTCTTTTCACAACTTCCTGCAATGGGAACAGAAGCCACTCTTTTAGAAGGATTCAGCAAAAGGAAGGAGAAGGACCTTGAGTTGTTGAGGTTGTTTTGCTTTGTTTTGTTTTGTTTTTGAGGTAGAGTATCACTCTGTCGTCCAGGCTGGAGTGCAGTGGAGCAATCTTGGCTCACTGCAACCTCTACCTCCCAGGTTCAATTGATTCTCATGCCTCAGCCACCCAAGTAGCTGGGATTATAGATGTGCGCCACCACCCCCGGCTAATTTTTGTATTTTTAGTAGAGATGAGGTTTCACCGTGTTGGTCAGGCTGGCCTCAAACTCCTGACCTCAAGTGATCTGCCCACCACAGCCTCCCAAAGCGTTGAGATTACAGGCATGAGCCACCGCGCCCGGCCACCCTTGAGTATTTCATTCTGAATATGTTTCAGGGTCTGTGTACAGACCTACAGGTCTCCACTTAATGAGAATGAGAGAGAGAAACAGGGAGAGAAGTAGGTCAAAAGAACAGTACATTATTTGAAGAAGTAGGGATGGAGTGGGGTAATATGTTTTTGGATGATTACTGCTGTTTCCTTGACTTTAGATAACATGATTCAGACTGGGCCAAAGAGTTTAGAAAGCAAAGGGGAGAAAAAAATTATTGTGTACCCTCTAACTCCAAAAGAGACCTATAGTAGCCTTCTGAGCTTAAAGGAATGAACTGAATCCAATATGTTCAAAAGACATTGGGTCAGCCTTGCACTGTTCCCAGATAACATAGACCCAAGACCTCTCAGTACTGTTCAGCATACCTGAAGACACCTATGCTCAGGTCTAATCCAATCTAGGACCTAACAGTACCTCAGCCTGGAGAGACAAATAACTTTGGCCCTGGATTCTGAGTCTCAGCATCTACGACTTTACTTTCCTAGCCCCAAGCCATCTTTATTAGATAATTGTGCTTTTGCCTTCTTCTCCATCAATGAAACCCTATGTAACCTAACCTAGTCCTTCTGGAAATACATGCGATAAACTTGAGTTAATTCATTTACTCCATCATTTATCCACTCAAGATATATGTATGCATGCTTATTATGTGCCAAACACTGTGCTATGCCTGTGGATAGAGTGGCAGCAACAAAAGCCAATAAGACAAAAATGCATGATCTTTGCCTGATGGGAGACAGGGCCAAAAAAATTTACACATATAGGGTATATAATTACAACTTGAGGGAAGTGCTGGGAAGGAAAGGGCAGGCTGCCATATGAGCATTAAAGCCCCAGGCAGGTGGTGGAGGACGTGACATCTGAAGATAAATACCCTGAATGCCAACCACCCGCCATCCTGGGCTTCTGGACGTGGCCCACCCTCAGTGTCCCCATTCCCTCCCACTCCTAAGAAGTTCCTCCTAGAACATCCGCTGGGCCACGTCCCTGGAAAATGCTGGCCCTGTCTTCATTACAGCCCGCCCCAGCTCCCTCAGACCACAGTGACCTCATCTGAACTCAATTATGAAATTCTGACACTTAGACTTTAGCAACTGGCCCTACCACAAGAAAAAGTTTTCATTCTTTTTTCAAGATAAATTTTAAAGCAAAACTAATCCCAAGTCGGTGGAACAGAACAGATCTGTCTGAGAACAAGGAGAGCACCCTGAGGCAGCACAGGGCTGGCGGCCTGGTGGCTTCCCCTCTCCTCTCTGCCTGCTGAGATGGAGTGTGGGGCAGGCGGAAAGCACTACTCTCCAGGTCAGGAGACCTGCACCCTGGCTTGTCCACTAAACTTATCAGCTGTATCCATCTCTAGGGGTCCCTGAGGAGGTTTGATTTGCTTAGGTTTGAGGTGAGTGTGTCTGTTGCACACATTTACTGGTTCTTTTTAAAAGCTGAAAATTGAACAATTTGTTTTTTAGGCTGCATCAAAATGTCACTTCTCTGTCAAAATGACTACATCTCAATGCCATGTCCACTTTGCGTATGATTGGTGACAGCCCAGCACCCTATCACTCTAAGCCATCACTCTGGTTCTTGGGTAACAAGCTGGGTAACCCAATAGCAAAGGATCAGGGCTAAATATAGAAGGACATAGTTGTAGAAAGGGAGAGAGTCCTGAGATTTTGTGTTTAGCTGTGAATACATTTTTTCTTGATTTTTCTTGTTGGTATTAATGACATTCTATTCCATTGAAATTAATATTTAATGAACAATAATAATGGGCCAGGCACTTGGCTAGGATCTGGGAATAAAATGATAAATAAGATTTCCCAAGCCTCAAAGAGCTTAGAACCACCCAGAGAAAATACAATTAAGTATATAATTACAATAGGGTATCTTCAATCTCAAAGGTAGAATCCCTAAGGGGCCTCCATCCCAGATATGGGACATAGAGAAGAGCTTATCTTAGAAGAAGGGATCTCAGTTAAAGCTGCTGCTATCTACTTACTTTTTCTTTTTAATGGCAGTTGAATGGCATGAAGTTAATGGTTCATAATTTATTCAAACATTCTTCAGTTGTGAAAAATTTAGACTTTTGTGCTCAGGCTCTCTCGCTCTCTTTTTCTCACTGTTCTATTGTAAATAATACTGTCATTAGACAGCCCTAGCAGGTCATTTGTCACTCTAGTGGGCCTCATTGTTACCTATCAAATGAGTTAGGCTGATGTAGTTTAAGAGAACTCATTCATCTCTAAACCTCTATGAAATGCAACCTTACGTAGACGACTTCACTTTCCAGGTTGTAAACAGGCAAAAATACACATCTGTGGACCACTTCTCTCTGACAGACAGCCTGTAATTTTTACATATTTCTTCCTTCCAATAACAGTATATATGGAGACTGAATTAATTGCAGTTTTCATTTAAATAAAGCATAATTATAATAGTAAATCTTCACATGGTTTCATGAAACAAAATCATATAATGCATTCTAAGATCAAATATAAATTATTTGGAATTAGCTGCATTTTTAAAAGTATCTGTGCCATTGTTCCTTGAGTAGAAATGGTTTGGTTATTATCTGTGGTTTTTATTATGTATGTTTTTTCTCCACTGGGACATATAGTAATTGAAAGTTGAGTGCAGACTTTACAATTATGTTTTTGAATTGATCAAATCATCTTAGAGTTGCTTTGTAAAGCTTAATTAATGCTTTTTAAATGCTTTAAGATCTTATTAAAGGCATCAAAAGAAAGTTTTATTCTGAATTCTGAAATATTAGACTTCCACATTATATCTACAAAGAATATGAGGTTTCTTTTATGTCAAAATCTGCTAAAGCAAAGTAGAGAAGGAAAGAACTGAGGAAATGATATTCTCCAACATAAAACATAAATGATGACATTCCACTCTGCTCTTTTGTGCAATGCATTGCCTAGGAGAATCATTTCAAACTTCAAAGCTCTTGTAATTTACATCTTAGAATTTTTAATGCCTAGATTCATTGTGTGCCACACTTACCGAAAGATGACCTCCAATATTCAGTCAGAGAAGTTTCCTGTGCAATTTACTCTATGCCTGTAAGCATTTAAAAACAAAACAAAACAAAACAAAAAAACTAAAATACGCTATTCCTGGTCGGGTGCAGTGGCTCAAGCCTGTAATCCCAGCACTTTGAGAGGCTGAGGTGGGTAGATCACCTGAGGTCAGGAGTTCGAGACCAGCCTTGTCAACATGGTGAAACCCCATCTCTACTAAAAAATACAAAAAAAAAAAAAAATTTAGCTGGGCATGGTGATGCATATCTGTAGTCCCAGCTACTCAGGAAGCTGAGATAGGAGAATTGCTGGAACCCAGGAGGCGGAGGTTGCAGTGAGCTGAGATCATGACAATGCACTCCAGCCTGGGCGAAAGAGTGAGACCCCATCTCAAAAAAAAAAAAAAAAAAAAAAAAGATTCATTTTTAATCCCAGCACTTTGGGAGACCTAGGTGGGCAGATCACCTGAGTTCAGGAGTTCGAGACCAACTAGATAATATGGTGAAACCTCATCTCTACTAAAAATACAAAAATTAGCTGGGTGTGGTGGCGGGCGCCTGTAATCTCAGCTACTTTAGAGGCTGAGTCAGGAGAATTGCTTGAACCTGGGAGGAGGAGGTTACAGTGAGCTGAGATTGCGCCACTGCACTCCAGCCTGGGTGACAAAGCGAGTTGTTCTGAGTAGTGGCTGTGTGGGTGTATGCAATTGCCAAAGTTCTTCAAAATGAACCCTTAAAGTCAGTGCTTTGTATGTAAATTAAACCATAATTAAAGATTTTAAAAGTCTTATGCCTTCTTTTTTTAGTTTTTTAAAGAAGGGGTCTCACTATGTTGTCCAGGCAGTAGCACGATCCTAGCTCACTGCAGCCTCAAACTCCTGGGCTCAAGCAGTTCTCCCACTTCAGCTTCCCAAGTAACTGGAACTCCAGGCATGCACCACCATACCCAGCATATTCTAATTACATTGCTTTTCTAGAATTTATATTTAAAAGGTAATCTTAGAATCCCAATCTTCATTTTGCAGATTTTTTAAATATGCTTCTGAAAATCTGCATTATTTTTGTAAATTACACCACAACATGTGTTACATTATGGGTGAGATAATATCAGATTCTCTTCAAAAATTAGAGAAGTTTGGCTTGCTGTATTTCTGTTTTGTGAATTAGTTCACATGGCAGCAGTGTGCTCTCTCCTTCATAAGCATTCACACAAACTACAGGGATGTCAACAGGACATGTTTTGTTTTTGTCCTTGGTGGGGGTAAGGCTTTATGCTGACCCGTTCACACACTCTCACCTGGCCTCCAGTAACCCAGCACACATATTTGTGAGACAGTTGATGAGAGTTCAGGATTTAATCTGTGGCGACTAGAGCTGAAGTTCTCTCACTAAGTGTATTTGACTGTATGGAAATGAGAACCCTGACCTTGGCCTCGTTAGCACTCTCTTCCAAACAGCTCAGTGAATCAGCCATTGGCACCTACCAATAATAAACTGAAAACATATGAAGTTGAGAGTGACATTAGGGGGAACAATCGGTCGTTCTTTTCCCTTTAAGCCCTTGGTGATATGATGCAAATTCTCAAGCTTTCTGATACCCAGAACCACACTCCCATCACCACTGCTGTCCTGCTCTTTTCTTCGCACCCACAAACAAATATACAGATAGAAGGTATGACTTTTACTCCACAAACAAGAGTGTATGAAAATACTTCATTTTGGTTGAAAATCAAAATACAGCTGGGTGCGGTGACCGTAATCCTAGCACTTTGGGAGGCCAAGACGGGTGGATCACCTGAGGTTGGGAGTTCGAGACCAGCCTGACCAACATGGTGAAACCTCATCTCTACTAAAAATACAAAAATTAGCCAGGCACGGTGGCGGGTGCCTGTAATCCCGGTTATCCAGGAGACTGAGGTGGGAGAATCACTTGAACCAGGGAGGTAGAGGTTTCAGTGAGCCAAGATTATACCACTGAACTCCAGCCTGGGTGACAGAGTGAGGCCCTGTCTCAAAAAAAAAAAGAGAAAAGAAAATCAAAATACATTTCATTGTAAGTCCTCATCTTACTGGGCCTTCCAATGTTGTGCAAAAGCCCCTGAGAACTTACCCAGAGCACCTCATTTGGACCGAGTCTCTTGTCCTCAATTCATAGTGATCACCACATGTGTACTCAAGTCAAACTCCTGCCATCTCTTAAGGTCAGACAGCTCTGTTGATTCCTGCCAAGCCTGGCACGGAAATCTTTGCCAGGGCTGAAGGATTCCAAATCTAATATTCAGACTCTTACCACATAGTCATTCCTCTCCAAGCTCCTCCCCAACATGCTTCAAGGGTGCTGGGCGTGAATCTTTACTTGAAGAACAAGCTGAAGACCAACATTCTTTCTTCGTCTTAAAGAGTCTCTCCATTCTCTCCCGTTTCTGCTTCTATCCCTCTTCCTAAGCATTCTTGGATTAGGATTTGGAGCTTTCTTTCTTCCGAAGCAAATCTTGGGTTAACATTTGGAGAGGGGAAAAGGAAGGGAGAAAAATAAAACAAGAAAATATAAATTAATATCTCAATTATGCAAACATATGCACACATTGTATCAATATCACCAATATCTTATTATTTTATTTCATTTTATTTATTTATTTATTTTGAGACAGAGTCTTGCTCTGTCACTAGGCTGGAGGGCAATGGTGCGATCTCTGCTCTCTGAAACCTCTGCTTCCTGGGTTCAAGCGATTTTCCTGCCTCAGCCTCCCGAGTAGCTGGTATTACAGGTGCCCGCCACCACACCCGACTAATTTTTGTATTTTTAGTAGAGATGTGGGTTTGCCATGTTGGCCAGGCTGGTCTCGAACTCCTGACCTCATGATCTGCCCATCTGGGCCTCCCAAAGTGCTGGAATTACAGGTGTGAGCCACCACGCCTGGCCAATATCATCAAGATAGCTGGTTTTGGTTTGAAACTCTATTACTGATCAGCTGTGAGAACTTAGACAAGTTACCTAAATACAGAAAGCCTCACTTTCCTCATCTGCACAATGAGGCTAAGCATTAGCCCAACTATTTTACAAGTCTAGTTTGAGGACTAAAGTAAACAGCAATGACTCTGTACCATTTATAGAGTTTGTTTTCCATTTATTTAATTCATATACTCTTCCATATAATCCTTAAAAGATGTTACAGCACTTTATAATTAGCAAAAAAAAGGGCACAAAAGTTAGATAATGTTGTGTTTTTTAAATAAAGATCCAACAATCATATCTGGATGTCTTTAAAGTCTCTTCCATCCCTGCCCACATCTACCACATTACATATTGCATATTCCCACTTTCTATTAATTGTGAACATTATTTTAATTATTTTCCCATTGTCTCTCAGGCCCAAGCCCAGCCTTCTATATGATGGTCCTATATTCCGGCAACTAGTAATTTAAGCTTTTTTCTCTACACCAATTTAAAAGGACTACCAGAAGACACCTTTATCGTCTTGTCTCAAGGCTATGTCAAGTCTCATGTCATAATCTAGTGTGCAGGAACCTTGATTTCACTAGAGATCAAACTGGTCCACTGCATGGGGCACATCATGATGTCTGGATCTAAGGAACAGTAGGTAGCATGTATATCAAGTGCCTGGTTAAGACACAAGAGACTGGGCGCATTGCCTCACGGCTGTAATCCCAGCACTTTGGGAGGCCAAGGCAGGCGAATCACCTGAGGTCCTGAGTTTGAGACCAGCCTGACCAACATAGAGAAACCCTGTCTCTACTAAAAATACAAAATTAGCCGAGTATGGTGGCGCATGTCTGTAATCCCAGCTACTGGGGAGGCTGAAGCAGGAGAATCGCTTGAACCCAGGAGGTGGAGGTTGCAGTGAGCCGAGATCGCCACTGCACTCCAGCCTGGGCAGTAAGAGTGAAACTACATCTCAAAAAAAAAAAAAGATACAAGCTTGTCAGAAGGTAGAAGTATTAACCCCATGAAATCCAGAAGCCAGCTACCTGAGTGAAGTTTCTAGGGATCTAACATTCTGGATCATATGAAGATATTCCCCACAAGGTGAAAGACAAGTTGCTATCTTGCACCAGCTATAACAAAGAAAGATTTTTAGTGTTCGATGAGCCTCTATTTTGCAGGCAAGATGCAGCACATTTGAGTGTGCTGCTCTGACCAATTTAGTGTAATGTTAATACAACCAGCTCTGAGTGGTGACCAACTGAGAGCTAGTCCGGAATGTAGACTGTAGACGCATCCAGCACCAGCACATGCAAGACATGGGCCCTGTGGCCCAGCAGATCCAGTAGCTTGATGTTTCTATAGTAAACAGGGATGCTGTGTGGAGCCTATGGCAAACCTTAAGAGGATAACCATGTACATATTCCTAGCGTTTGAAGTAAAGACGTGCCCTCTTTTCCAGATAACTCTTTTCCTTTTAAGAAACTTCTCCTGTCTTGCTATTGAGCTTTTGTTTGTTTGTTTCTTTGTTTGTTTGGTTTTTTTTTTTGAGACAGAGCCTTGCTCTGTTACCCAGGCTGTAGTGCAGTGGTGTGACTTTGGCTCACGGCAACCTCTGCGCCCAGGTCCAAGCAATTGTCCTTGCCTCAGCCTCCTGAGTAGCTGGGATTACAGGCGTGTGCCATCACATCTGTCTAATTTTTGTATTTTTGGTAGAAATGGGGTTTCACCATGTTGGCCAGGCTGGTCTTGAACTCCTGGCTTCAAGTGATCCGCCTCCCTAGGTCTCCCGAAGTGCTGGGATTACAGACGTGAGCTACCACATCTGGCCACTATTGAACTTTATAGAGATTGAATACTTGGCCATGTCACCTGAGCTGCCCACAATTGACTAGGTGTTATCTGATTCCTTATCCCACACAATTAAGCATGCATGGCAATACTTCATTGCCAAGTGGAAATGGTACACACCAAACCAGACTCCAGCAGATTCTGAAGCAACAATGCAGTCATGTGTACTGAAGGCTCGGGTTCCTGTGGCACATTCTTCTGCTGCATTGCCATCTTTCCTTCATCCAGTGTTAGGTTTTTATGGCAATCTCCCTGTGAATGAACTGTTGAAGAAGAATCTGGTTTATAGACTTCTTTTTTTCCAGTACACCGGCAAGCTAAGAATAGAGCATTATAGCCACGATCAGAAGTGTGCTAAAACAAACACACACTAAGAAAGAGAAAACCTGGTGGGGCACAGTGGCTCATGCCTGTAATCCCAGCACTTTGGGAGGCCGAGGCGGGCGGATCACCTGAGGTCGGGAGTTCAAGACCAGCCTGGCTAACATGGTGAAACCCTGTCTCTACTAAAAAAAAAAGAAAGAAAAAGAAAAGAGAATTCAGTGGAAACACTTTAAGCAATATTATCTCCTTGTCCACTTTGGATTGAGAGATGGCCTGAGATACCGATGGACCTTTACTGCTTCATATGTAATGGCTAATAGTTTGGCTGAACAATCGGGAATTTAGAAAGAAAGGATTAAAAGATTGTCTGCAAAGCAGAATGTAGGCGGACCTCTTAAATTGTCGGAGCATGAGGGTATCTAAGTGTTTTGTGAATGCTCACAAAGACATCTGCTACAGACAGAGCTCTCAATAATCAGGTAGGAAAGATGGCCTATTCAATGGATGTCTGTCAGCTTATTCCTCCAAACAAGTACTTGCTCAATAGATTCATGTACAAAAGATCATGCCAGCAAGGATGAAGGCTGCATATGGGCTCAGCACCATAGACTTCCCATTTGTGATCTGCTCACCACCACTACTAAGTGCTGAAGCTGACAGTAGCAGAGACCAACACACGCTTCTATTATACCACCATTTGGTAGAAAAGGGGGACAATCCAGGCACCAGAGGCATCAAACCAATTCCATCATGGAGGAGCTGCAGTTGCCTTCCCTAGAATAGACACTTAATCTGGATATTGATTTGCCGTAGTTGGTTGCAGTATTTTCTGCCAACACACTATCCATGGACTTACAGATTGCCTTATCCACCTTCATAGTATCCCATGCAACACTGCTCAGGCTAAGGAACTCATTAAAAAATAAAAGAAAAAAGAAAAAAGTATAGCAATGGGCTCATGCCCATGGAACTCACTGGTCTTGTCATTAACTCTTAGAAAGATTTGGCCTCGTTTGGGTGCGGTGGTTTATGCC
The DNA here is from genome assembly GCF_003255815.1 of Theropithecus gelada. Taxonomy (NCBI): domain Eukaryota; kingdom Metazoa; phylum Chordata; class Mammalia; order Primates; family Cercopithecidae; genus Theropithecus; species Theropithecus gelada. Next base: position 113,388,569 of record NC_037669.1, read on the forward strand.
TGTAATCCAAGCACTTTGGGAGGCTGAGGCAGGTGGATCACCTGAGGTCAGGAGTTCGAGACCAGGCTGGCCAACATGGTGAAATACAAAAAATTAGCCAGGCATGGTGGCGCATGCCTGTAATCCTAGCTACATGGGAGGCTGAGGCAGGAGAATCGCTTGAACCCAAGGGGTGGAGGTTGCAGCGAGCCGAGATAGCTGCCACTGCACTCCAACCTAAGTGACAGAGTGAGACTCTGTATCAAAAAAAAAAAAAAGAAATGGAAGAAAGAAAGATCTGGCCTCAGAGAAAAGGTACAATGGTCTCCTAACGACTAAGTTGAGAGAACATCTGTGGGGTGAAATCACTATCCTATAAGATGCAGTATATGCACTTAAAACAGTGACCAATACATGGTGCTTCTTTCCCCGTAGCCAGAATCTATGGTTCTGGAAATAAAGAAGTAAAAATGACAATAGTTGCTCTCACTGTTCCCCCTAATAACCCACTTATAGAATTTTTGCTTCCTATTCCCATAGCTTTGTGTTCCACTTGTTAGAGAGCTTAGTTCCTAAAGGAAGAATGATTCTAGCAGGGAAACAACAATTGTTCTATTGAATTGGAAGTTGAGATTACCATCTGGCAATTTCAGTTCCTTGTGTCACTGAAGGAACAGACAAAGGAAGAGGTTGCTGCACTTGTTGGGGTGATTGCTTCTGTTTAGCTGTACTGGCTGCTGCACAGTGCGGCTGGGGCATACTAGATCTGGAGCTGAAGCGTGTCTCTAGGGCGTCTCAGTAATTTTTTACGCCCGATAAAGACAGGGCTTTGGGCCAGGTGCGGTGGGTCACACTTGCAATCCCAGCACTTTGAGAGGCCGAGGTGGGTGAATCATATGAGGTTAGGAGTTTGAGACCAGCCTGGCCAATGTGGTGAAACCTGGCCTCTACTAAAAATACAAAAATTAACTGGGCATGGTGGTGTGTTCCTGTAATCCCAGCTACTCAGGAGGCTGAGGCAGGAGAATGGCTTGAACCCAGGAGGCGGGGTTTGCAGTGAGCTGAGATCACGCCACTGTGCTCCAGCCTGGCAACAGAGCAAGACTCCATCTCAAAAAAAAAAAAAAAAAAAAAAGTGGGAGTCTGGAAAAACCCAGACCCTTCTGGGTCACTTCACCAGATAAAGAATATTGACCAGCTGGCTGAAGGCAAGGGAAATGTAGAATAGGTAGTAGAAAAATGAATTTATAAATATTAACTGTGGCTTTGTGACTAGTTCCAGAAATAAAGTAGCAGACATGAATACTTTTGTCTTCATTTGTTTCTCTTTTTTTCCTCTTAACTTTCAATTATTTTATACAAACAGTGTTGGTGATAATTAACTTTACAATATATAAAGAGTGTATATATATACACACAATATATGTATGTATGCTTTTATGAATAAAAACAATAATTAACATCACCCAGAGATGAATGTGAAGAGTGTTAAGAGATTTGTAACTCCATTTTAGGGGGAGAAGTCGAAAGCATGTTTTCAAAGGGAAGTTACAACTTGCTACCAGAAGCATGAAGTTACTATTGCTGCAGTCGAGAAGTTTTCAAATGGGTAGAGGATGATGTGTGGATGCTTGGTACCCAAAGCAGGGATCTGTGATGCTTATTCACCTACCGTCTCTCAGCCCCAGATGAGCTGCGATACACAGTGCTCTGTGATGCTGGGGTTATGAATATGAGAACCACATTTCTTTTCTTTTCTTTTTCTAGACAGAGTCTTGCTCTGTTGCCCAAGCTGGTGCTCTCAGCTCACTGCAACCTCCACCTCCTGAGTTCAAGCAATTCTCCTGCCTCAGCCTCCCAAGTAGCTGGGACTACAGGTTCGTGCCACCACGCCTGGCTAATTTTTGTATTTTTTCGTAGAAATGGGGTTTCACCAGGTTGGCCAGGCTAGCCTCGAACTCCTGATCTCAGGTGATCCACCTGCCTCAGCCTCCTAAAGTGCTGGGATTACAAATGGGAGCCACCGCGCCCAGCCACGAATCACATTTCTAAGACTCTTTTTACCAACTTTCTCCAGTTAAATTTTGCCAGTGAGAGGCATTGAGGGAACCGTGAAAGGGAGTAGGGGAGAAGAGATACTTTTCCTGCCTTTGGCCACTGTCAGCATCTCCCCAGCACAGAGAGAGCAAAGCCTCTAGCATCTTTTGGCACCCCGAGGATGGCCAGGCTGAATCCCCTCTGGGTCTGGACACCAGCTGCACAGTAGCCTCCTAGAAGCCCACACAGTTTCTAGCATAGCCATGGGGCACCTCTGCAGAGGCTTGAGCCAGCTGGGCAGGTGCTCTCAGTGACTGGGCACAGCTGTGTGACACCCTCTCAGTAGCCTCAATAACAACTAAGCCACGGCCTCTCCCCAAACCCCACTCTGAGGCAGTGGCTCCTCATAGCTGTAGGGATGGTAGCTACTTATGATTTTAATAATCTCTGGGTTATTTCGCTATTCTTTTTTTTTCAGGCTAGTAATTCCTTGCCTTTACCTGACTCTGTTTAAAACACCCAGTATGGTTTCTCTTTTCCTAACTGGATTCCAACAGATACCAGCATATATTTTTTATGTGGATAATAAAAATTTTAAAACACACACAGATTCCAAATAAAAATATTTAATATTTATGAACATCTTTTATTAGTTTGAGTTTTAAAAAAATTAAACCTCCTCCAGAATTCAACTTCCTTCTGTTGCTGAACAATGTGAGACCTCAGTTTCCCTTGGGGTCACATCACCATATGTTTGTCTTCCCGGTGGCCTTTTGCCCAGCTTCTAGTCTTTTTCCCACAAACACAAAAACAGGCTATATAGCCCCTTCTACAGTACTGAGAGCAAAGACCAAAAGCATCATTCGATGTGAATATAGGGAAGTCAAAACAATGACTTTTCAAAAATTGCAGCCTCAGCATGTACCCATTACACAGAATGCTGTCTGCTTCTCAGTCCATATGGCATAAAAACACAGGGGTTCACTGCCTGTCTTTGGGGTTGGGGTCACGTGGGCCCAACCTGAGACTGACACGTGAACTTACTAGTCCTGCCAAATGTCGTGAGGAGAGTGGCGATTTAAGCAGATATGCATGCCAGTGCAACATGAAGAAACTTTTTAAAGCACTGGCTCCTGAGAGAAGCATTCTTCCCCAGGAATGTGCTGACATGTACAGGCTTCCTAGGAGTTCTATACAGTTGGGGCAGTTTCAAAATGAGACAATGAGCAGAAAAATCACAGAGCATCATCCCCCCCTTTGCCTTCCATTTTATTTCTGGGGCCCCCACCCTCCAACTGAGGGAAGCTTTGTAAGCTGAAATGCAAAAAGGCATCTACAATAAAATGAGGGTTTGCACTGCCACTGGTATTGAAATTCCTACTGTGGCTAACAAGCAACAGTAAACATTTAGAAATATGCTTCACTATCGTGTATTCAGTTCATCCACAGGAGTGGAGATGTTTCCATTGCACTTGGGAGAACAGGGATTTGGGTTTCATGTCTGCAGATGGGCTACAGGCACATACAAGATAAGGTGCTTTTTCACACTGCTGTGAGAGACCTCCCCACAGCATATTCCCAATGGGTTATAATTTTAAAAGAGGCTCTTGACTTTAAAAGAGGCCTCCTGTAGTTTGCAGTGAACCGAGATCGTACCACTGCACTCCAGCCTGGGAGACAGAGCAAGAATCCATCTCAAAAAAAAAAAAACACTTCCTCTAACTTGAGTCGTGTTACCAATCATACCAGCTTTAATAATTGTCAAGCTACAGAAGGAAGAATGGAGAGGAAAAACTAATCCAGCAATTTTAAAATATTCTGAAGTGCAATAAAGGGAGAGCATGGCCTCGTTTTACATGGGACATGCTATTTAGTATAAGAAAAGCCATTTTGTCCACTGCCCTACCAATGAGGTAGAAGGGGGAAAATATTTTTTGCGTGTGAAAACAGCACAGGAGTATTAAGAAAGTTGTGTTGTTTCTTACTCCTGAGAAAATCTTTCAGTCTTTTCTGTCAGTCTTTCTAGAAGTACTTTGTCAAGAGTCTCTTCTTTTTGCCCCAAACCGTAGAGACAGAATAAAATGCTCCACTGAGAATACTAAGAATGAAGATTTAAGATTTCAGAGGACTGGCCGGGCGCGGTGGCTCAAGCCTGTAATCCCAGCACTTTGGGAGGCCGAGACGGGCGAATCACGAGGTCAGGAGATCGAGACCATCCTGGCTAACACGGTGAAACCCCGTCTCTACTAAAAAATACAAAAACTAGCCGGGCGAGGTGGCGGGCACCTGTAGTCCCAGCTACTCGGGAGGCTGAGGCAGGAGAATGGCGTAAATCCGGGAGGCGGAGCTTGCAGTGAGCTGAGATCCGGCCACTGCACTCCAGCCTGGACGACAGAGCCAGACTCCGTCTCAAAAAAAAAAAAAAAAAAGATTTCAGAGGACTAGAAGAAGTATCGAAACCCTGAAGAAATGTCACCTCTCCCAGGAATGTTGGCTTCTCCTTCCTTTGTGCTTCCACGTTCACATCTGTTGTATTTATTTGCTTGGACTCTATCTCTTTGCTGGAAGGCAGGAAACATGTCTTCTTCAGCTTGGTGTTTTCCCAGCATTAGCCAGGACCTAGCACAAGGTGGGTTCAATAAATGTTTAGCAAATAATGATTGAACAAAGGAAGGCATGCTTTGAAACCCGATCTTAAACTAACCTCAGTAATGAACCTGCCTGGATAGTCAGGATAAAGTTGTTGGCAGAGGTTTAAACCTCTGTTTTAAGAATGTTTTAAAAACACTCTTAAAGTACATTACCCAAAGCATCAGAATTTTAGCAATAAGATAAGGAATGATCTTGAATCTAGAGGCCCAGGTCAAGAACAGAATTAGGGAAAGGGAAGATAGTGGGAAGGGCTGCCCACTGATTTTATGTGTCCCATAACTCTAGAGACCATGTTTCTGAAAACCATCTCACATCTCCCTTTGAGCATTAGGATGTCAACTGCCAAGGTTAAACCCAAGTGCATGATAAAGCACACACACGCAGATTTGCATAAAATTCAATGTCTTTCCTGTCAAGGAGTCAGTTTTCTGGCAATGAGAACAATTTCTTAAATTATCTACTCGCAAAGAAAAAAATAAATCTCCAGACAGGAAGCAGTGAGAAAAAATGGTGAACTGTTGAAGTCCTGAAACAACAACCAATTCAAAATGATTAACTCTTTGTGATCTAGAAAGAAAGAAATGCACCTTTATGTTTCTGGATAGGATATGGGCTCTCGCAGTCAGACTGCAGAGGAGGTTCTTGCAGTGTTCCCCTCAGAGTCTCTTGATACTAACCAGCTCTGGCAGACCCCAGCGACTACCCGGAGAATGAAGGGCTGCCTGCACATTTAACATTACTCCAAATTGTGCTCCTTATTCTCAGGATGGGCATCTGCTCTGATTGTATTTTTTGCCAGTTTCCCCCTAAGAAACTAGAGCTTTACGCCTATCTCAAAAAGATGATGAGGGCCTTCTTTTTTTTCTTTCCTTTTTTTTTTTTGATGGAGTCTCACTCGGTCGCCCAGGTTGGAGTGCAGTGGCGTGATCTCGGCTCACTGCAAGCTCCGCCTCCCCGGTTCACACCATTTAGGGCCTTCTGAGATGGTAACCAGGTTGCCTAACATCAAAGTACCACCCTCTTTGGATTCCCTACCCTTTAATCCTGTTGCCTTTAGCTATTAAAATAATGCACAGAAAGAAAGCAAGAGAATTAGCTTACTTACGGACTGTAAGTTTTTTTAAAAGCCTATATAAAATATGGCCAATCAAATCAAGTGCTACAGATTAAAATGATACACAATTAGGAAACGTTATAATGACTGGATCCGACTCTGACATCTGAAATCATTTATCAATACTGAGATCACTAAAAGCAGGATAACCAAATTTTATGTGCCTTGTCAAGTGGTACAAAATCAAGGATACAGAACCATGCATGGAATAGTCTCGAACTTTAATCAGGTTTCTAGGCCTAACTGCCAGTTAATAGGAAATGTAGCAGAGAAGGATGCATTTATAACCACAAAGATGCAATCAACCAACTCTTGAACACAGGAGATGCACCGAGTGACCCCATTTCTTCAACAAAGCTTGAAAAAAAATGAAAAGAGAGAGCTGTTGTAGATTAAGAGACTTCTTTAAACCAACAATTCACACACACACACACACACACACAAAATATTTGAGCCAATTGGAGAAAATTAAACTTAGGTCAGTAAGTGTCTCTATGAGATGATTATTAATTGGCACTTTTGCTACACATGATAATGGCATGGTGTGCTTGTGTTTCAAAAGTTCTGATTTTGGCAGGGTACAGTGGCTCACGCTTGTAATCCCAGCACTTTGGGAGGCCCAGGTGGGTGGATCACCTGAGGTCAGGAGTTTGAGACCAGCCTGGCCAACATAGTGAAACCCCATCTCTACTGAAAATACAAAAATTAGCTGGGCATGGTGGCACACACCTGTAATCCCAGTTACTCGGGAGGCTGAGGCAGGAGAATCACTTGAACCCAGGAGGCGGAAGTTGCAGTGAGTCAAGATTGCGCCGCTACACTCCAGTCTAGGTGACAGTGAGACTCTGTCTAAAAAAATAAATAAAATTAATTAATTAATTAATTAAAGTTCTGATTTTAGGGATAAAATGGTAGATTTCTAGGATTTGCTTTAAAATACTCAACCAAAAAGGGAAGAGGAAGAGAACAGATGAAACAAGAATAGTGATAATTACTGAATTTGGGTGTACGTTACATAGGAATCATTACGTCATTCTCTAGACTCTGGAGTATGTTTGAAATTTCTATAACTTAAAAAAAGTATAATTAGCACCAGAACCAAATAAGGGGATTTCCAGAAACTCAAAAATGATTTGACATTAAAAATATTTTACCATGACAGAAAGTTAAAGGAGAAAAGCCATTTGATCGACTTAATAGATGTTGAAAAGGTCTTAGAAAAAGTCAGTATAGAGTCCTAATTTTAATAACCAACAAAAGGAGAAACTACAGAGGATTTGCTAAATATATTAGGGTACCTGATAAAAACCATGCATTTGTTTAAAATGATGTTGTGGAAGAATGACTAGTAACATGGAAATATGTTCATCAACGTACTAAGGGAAAAATTTTTTCCCAAAAGAGAAACCATGGTTTCATTGAATACCAATATGTCTACAAAAATGTTAAGAGTGGTTATGGGCCAGGTGCGGTGGCTCACGCCTGTAATCCCAGCACTTTGGGAGGTCGAGGTGGGCGGATCACAAGGTCAGGAGATCAAGACCATCCTCTCTAACACAGTGAAACCCGGTCTCTACTAAAAATACAAAAAATTAGCCGGGCATGCTAGTGGGCGCCTGTAGTCCCAGCTAGTCGGGAGGCTGAGGCAGGAGTATGGCGTGAACCTGGGAGGTGGAGTTTACAGTGAGCCGAGATCACGCCACTGCACTCTAGCCTGGGCGACAGAGCAAGACTCGGTCTCAAAAAAAAAAGAGTGGTTAGATGTGGGTTTGGGTTTGGGTTTGCTTGTGACTTTCACTTTCTGTTTTGTACTTAGCTGTATTTTCCAAAATGTCTATGGAGAACCTATGTTATCTTTTTAATCAAGGGAAAGCACACAATGTTATTCTAATTTTGAAATTTCAGACTCTTGTGGTCATTTCTGCAGTTATGAATACAGCAATGAACTCTCATCTTACCAACACTTTTTTTTTTTTTGCCCATAAGTCTATCCCAAGAGACTTGTCAAATGCCTTGTTGGAATTAAAATTCATAGTGTTTGCAGTATTCCCAATGTAATATCATAATTGTAATAAAAATTAGAGGCCCTGTTAAAAAAATACTGTTCATATTTGCTGTGGTTTGAATATCCCCTTCAAAACTCATTTGAAAATTTAATTGCCAGTGTAACAGCGTTGGGAAGTGGGGCCTTTAAGAAATGATTAGGTCATGAGGCTATGCCTTATAAGTGAATTAATGAATGCCATTATCACAGGAGTGGGTTAGTTCTCACGGGAGTGGGCCCCTGAGAAAAGGATGAGTTTGCTCCCATAGAGCCTCTCTGTGTTGAGAGCTTGCTCACCATGTGATGCTTTCCACTATGGGATAAAACAGCAAAAAGGACCTCACTAGCTGTCACATCATGCTCTTAGACTTCCCAGTCTCTAGAACCATGAGCCAAATAAACTTTTCTGTATAAATTACCCAGTCTGTGGTATTCCGTTATAGCAGCAGAAAAGGGACTAAGACAATATTGAATGTCTGGAACCACTCTGTAGTAATTAAATTATATTGATTGTATTTTTAAAAATTTATATTTTACAACTGCATCCATATGGCATAAGGTCTGAGAAAACACAAAAATAGAATCAGTTTTCATATGGCAGGGGTTCAGGAACTTGTTTTATTATTATTATTATTATTTTTATTTTTATTTTATTTTTTTTTTTTTGAGAGAGCGTCTCTCCCTGTTGCCCAGGATGGAGTGCAGTGGTGCGATGTCAGCTCACTGCAACCTCTGCCTCCCGGGTTCAAGTGATTTTCCTGCCTCAGCCTCCCAAGTATCTGGGACTACAGGAGCATGCCACCACACCTGGCTAATTTTTGTGTTTTTAGTAAAGACAGGGTTTCACCATATTGGCCAGGCTGGTCTCAAACTCCTGACCTCATGATCCGCCCACCTTGGCCTCCAAAGTGCTGGGATTACAGGTGTGAGTCACCGTGCCTGGCCTTATTTTTATTATTATTGAGACAGAGTCTCACTCAGTCACCTAGGCTGGAGTGCAGTGACGCAGTCATGGCTCACTGCAACCTTGACCTACTGAACTCAAATGATCCTCCCACCTCAGCCTCCTGAGTAGCTGGAACTACAGGTGCGCACCACCATGCATGGCCAATTTATTTTTATTATTTGTAGAGACAAAGTCTCCCTGTGTTGCCCAGGCTGGTCTTGAACTCCTGGACTCAAGTGATCCTCTCACATCAGCCTCCCAAAGTACTTGGATTACAGGCATGAGCCACCACACCCACACTTATTTTTTATTTTTTAATGATATTGTAAAGAACAAGAAACTATATAGGCATTTTAGAATAACTTTTATCCAAAGTGAATTAAATTGTTAAAATTTCAGTAAAAGGGGTAGTTTCAGTTCTCAAAAAAAGGTAGTACTTCATGAGATATGACTTTGCTGTGAGTATATAACAGATAAACGCATATTTTTTAACTAAATAATAAATGAATTACTAGAAAATAGAATTAAGTTTTATTGTGAATTGTGTTGCTAAAAATCTAATTGTATGGACCATGCACTGATAGTTTAGAAGTACTGAGAAGCACCCCCCTCAAAAAAACAACAACAACAAAGTCAATTAAGAAGAAATCAACATCCTTCTAAGTTGTATGTTTTCCGAAATGCAGTCATTGAGCCTCACACTGTGGTTCCATTTGTAAATAAGATCGAGCTTCTCTCTATGAGTGGATTTGGTTTATTTTCAGTCTAATTTTAAATTTGAATGGTAGATATAAACTTGCTTACAAAAGGGCATTTCCTAAGTTAAAGTTTTACAATTAATCTTTAAAAATAAGCTCCAGAGGCCGGGCATGGTGGCTCATGCCTGTAATCCCAGCACTTTGGGGAGCCAAGGTGGGCAGATCACCTGAGGTCAGGAGTTTGAGACCAGCCTGGCCAACATGGTGAAACCCCGTCTCTACTAAAGTACAAAAACTTAGCCGGGCGTAGTGGTGCGCATCTGTAATCCCAGCTACTCAGGAGGCTGAGGCAGGAGAATCACTTGAACCAGGGAGGCAGAGGTTGCTGTGAGCTGAGATCGCGCCACTGCACTCCAGCCTTGGCAACAGAGCAACACTACACTGTCTCAAAAATAAGATAAAATAAAATAAATAAAAATAAAAATAATCTCAGGAGATATTGAGCTGAAGGAGCAATATATAGGCTCTGTCCTCATTCAATAACTAAAACCCCCCGGTTACCACAAAGATTATTGTGATTTCAGGGGGAGCTTGATCTGATGAAGGTCAGTTGGACTGCATGCTAAATGAGATGTAGGAATATTATGTAGCACTGACTATTGACCTTTCTGCTATATTTAGTTTTTTGTATCCCTAAAAATATAAAATGGTCTTAAACATGCTCATTTTCCACATGACCAGGGCAGACTTGATGTAAGATGATCCTTGGCTTGTGTGGCCTGGGAACAATATGGTACTAAGTTCTGAATTTTTCTTCTAATAATAGAAATACACTGATCCAAGTGCTCATGTAATTTAAATTAAACACATCTAATCTCTGCATAAATTGTTGAACTGTTATTTTAATGAATACATCTTACCCTACATTTTCTCATCTTTTTGACACAAGTTTCAAACCACTGACTGAAGAAACATATAATACAGAAAGTGAGAATTTATAATACCGAAAGTTTCAACTTGAGCAAAGTTTTGACTAACACCAAAAGACTTATATTAACAATAGTATCATTTATCATTTAATTCCAATGACTTCAAGAGCTACATGATATATCAAAGACTTTAACAAACTGCCATTTTTTAGTAGTCTTATTAAATGTTTGATGTATGTTACATTGGTGTGCAAACATGCAGTTTTAGAAACTGGGAGAAAAGGCTGGGCGCGGTGGCTTATGCCTGTAATCCCAGCACTTTGGGAGGCCGAGACGGGCTGATCACGAGGTCAGGAGATTGAGACCATCCCGGCCAACATGGTGAAACCCCGTCTCTACTAAAAATATAAAAAATTAGCCGGACGTGGTGGCGGCGCCTGTAGTGCCAACTACTTGGGAGGCTAAGGCAGGAGAATGGCGTGAACCCAGGAGGCGGAGCTTGCAGTGAGCCGAGATTACGCCACTGTACTCCAGCCTGGAGCAAGACTCCCTCTCAAAAAAAGAAAAAGAAAAGAAAAGAAGAAACTGGGAGAAGAGGCCAGGTGCGGTGGCTCATGCCTGTAATCCCAGCACTTTGGGAGACCGAGGCAGTGGATCACCTGAGGTTAGGAATTAGAGACCAACCTGGCCAACAGGGAGAAACCCCGTCTCTACTAAAAATACAAAAATTACCTGCGCACAGTGGCTCATGCCTGTAATCCCAGCGACTCAGGAGGCTGAGGCAGGAGAATCGCTTGAACCCAGGAGATGGAGGTTACAGTGAGCCGAGATGGTGCTACTGCACTCCAGCCTGGGTAACAGAGCAAGACTCTGTCAAAAAAAGAAAGAAAGAAAGAAAGAAAGAAAGAAAGAAAGAAAGAAAGAAAGAAAGAAAGAAAGAAAGAAAGAAAGAAAGAAAGAGAGAGAGAGAGAGAGAGAGAGAGAGAGAGAGAGAGAGAGAGAGAGAGAGAGAGAGAGAAAGGGAAAGAAAGAAACGAAGAAAGAAAAGAAACTGGAAGAAAAGGAGAACATTAGCCTACTCTTCTTTTTATTGTAACTTTTTTTTTTTCCCCCTGAGACGGGGTCTCTCTCTGTCGCCCAGGCTGGAGTGCAGTGGCGCAATCTCGGCTCACTGCAACCTCCGCTTCCCGGGTTCAAGCGATTCTCCTGCCTCAACCCCCGGAGTAGTTGAGGTTACAGGCACGTGCCACCACGCCCGGCTAATTTTTGTATTTTTAATAGAGACAGGGTTTCACCATGTTGGCCAGGATGATCTCAATCTCCTGACTTCGTGATCCACCCGCCTCAGCCTCCCAAAGTGCTGAGATTACAGGCACGAGCCACCGCGCCTGGCTATTGGAACAATTTTAAGGCAAAGTTCTAGATTTGTGCTAGTTTGTATTTTGTGATAGGATATTGTAAAAGCATTAGTCTTTAGGGTTGACATTTTTGTGTTTTTGTTTCTTGCCAGTCTAAAATTTATTAGGGGAGATGAAAGTGGATACACACACATACACACACACACACTGCAGCAAGTAGAGCCCAGTGGTAACATTAATAAATTGTTTTACAGCAGAAGGATTGTTTCCATTACCAAGTTATCCACATTTAATTTATTTGTGAAACTTGAGGTAAATGGTTATTTTCAAGCGGGCAGCAGTGGCTCACGCCTATAATCCCAGCACTTTGGGAGGCCAAGGTGGGCAGATCACCAGAGGTCAGGAGTTTGAGACCAGCCTAGCCAACATGGAGAAACCCCATCTCTACGAAAAATACAAAAATAAGCCAGGTGTGGTGGCGGGCACCTGTAGTCCCAGCAACTCGGAAGGCTGAGGCAAGAGAATCACTTGAACCCAGGAGTCGGGGGTTGCAGTGAGCTGAGATCGCACCGCAGCACTCCAGCCTGGGAAACAGAATGAGACTCCATCAAAAAAAAAAATTAAAAAAAAAAAAAAAAAAATTAGCCAGGCATGGTGGCAGACTCCTATAATCCCAGCTATCCAGGAGGCTGAGGCAGGAGAATCACTTGAACACGGTGGGGTGGAAGTTGCAATGAGCCAAGATTGCCCTATTTCACTCCAGCCTGGGCAAAAGAGAGAAACTCCGTAAAAAAAAAAAAAAAAAAAAGATTTTCCTCAATTAAGCACTATCCTGGAAGTTTTTTCCAGAATCTATAGTGATAGCCATCCCCTCTCTCCTAAACTCCAGATCCATATTTCTACCTGCTTCCTGATCATTTCCATCTAAATTATCCACAGGCCATGTACAAACTTGGAACTCATCCACCCAAGTCACCTCTTCCCCATGGACTCCTAACCTAGAAAATAGCATTGCCATTGACGTAGCCCTGTGGTCGTGAGGGTAGGAAATTTCGTCTCACTGCCCACGCTTAGTTAGGCACAAAGTCCCACAGAGCCTATGAAACATCCCTGAAGTTTATATACTCTATTATGTTACCAATGGCTTTATCCTATTCAGGTCATTTTCTCCTCTAAAGAAAAATATTTTGAAAGATGCTGAACAGAGCTCTGTTTCTGGCCCAGATGAAATAACAGTAACTGAATTTATTGTTCCTCATGAAACAACTAAAAAACTGAACAAACATATGAAAGAATGTTCACAAAACCTTGGTTATCAGGCAACAAAGGACAATGATCCCTGAGAGATGGAAAACGAATAAGGTGGGCTCTGTGGTTGCCCCAGCTTTGTACCTAGGGAAAGCTTCCCAGCTTGGCACAGGGAGGGAAAAGCTGAGTGGAGTCCGACAGTCTCCCTGAGTTGAGGAGACAAAATGGTGAGTGTGAGCAAGTCAAAGCAACCAGAATTCACTAGGGCAAATTGCCAGAAAGAAAAGAGCTGGAGCTCTGGACATGTTCAGAGGGTAACCCTTGATGCTCAGCTGAGTACTGACCACCACATGCAAGTGAGAAAATTACCTGAGGTCAGGTTAAAAATAAATAAACAACTCAAAATATTAATGAGTACAATTCCATAATCCTATATAGAGCTAAAAACCTCACCTGTGCCCAGTAACCAGATTAGTAAACTTTGTAATTCATACAACAGCAGTCAAAATACTATGGCAAGAAAGAGTTTGCCACAGTAATGGGGAAAAGCTAGCCCTAGGTTAAACATTGCTTTGGTCCTGCTCAGCAAGTTTTAAAGCCATATCCAAAATAGTCTAAATTTCTGAGCAATTTAGGCATAACTTGGAACAAAGCTAAATATTTATAGGAATATAAAATTATCCAACAATTGGATTGAAGACCACCTGGGAATACAGGTTCTATAGGCTTAAAAAAAAATCGGCAAGGTAAAAATCATGTCTGGCATCCAACCAAAAGTTCTAAGGAAAGAAAAGAAGCAGGAAAGGATGACCCATGATAAATAGAAAAATCAGTGAATCAAAATTGACCCAATATTCACATAGATGATAGATTTAGTAGATAAGGCCAGGCGTGGTGGCTCATGCCTGTAATCCCAGCACTTTGGGAGGCCAAGGCAAGTGGATCACGAGGTCAGGAGATCCAGACGATCCTGGCTAACATGGTGAAACCTCACCTGTACTAAAAACACGAAAAATTATCTGGGTGTGGTGGCATGCACCTGTAGTCCCAGCTACTCAGGAGGCTGAGGCAAGAGAATCGCTTAAACCCAGGAGGCAGAGGTTGCAGTGAACCGAGATAGTGCCTCTGCACTCCAGCCTGGGCAACAGACCAAGATTCTGTCTCAAAAATATATAGATATAGATATAGATATATAGATATAGATATAGATATAAATGAGGTTTTTAAAAAAGGAAAGAGGAGATAAAATAGTGAAACCAAAGTTGGTTCCTTAAAAAAAAATCAATAAAATTGATAAACATCTAGAAACACTGATCAGGAAATAGAGAAGAAAGAAATTACAATATCAGGAATGAGATAAAAATGAATATTTGAACAATTTTATGCTAATAAATTTGACAATTTAAATGAACTGGACAAATGCCTTGAAAGACACCAACTATCACAGCTTACTTAAGAGGAAATAAATAATGTGAATATCCCATTATCTAATAAACAAATTAAATTTGTAGTTAAAGACCTTCCAAAAAAAGAAACCTCCAGTCCCAGATGGCTTCATTAATGAAGTTTACTAAACACTTAAGAAAGAAATAATAATTCAACACAAAGTCTCTACAAAAATTGAAAAGGAGGAAATGCTTCTCAACTTCTTCTATGAGGCCAGAATTACTCCATTATCAATATTAGAAAGTGATATTACAAGAAAAGAAAATTACAGACAAAACTCCTTCATGAGCACAATTTTTAAAATAAATTTAACCAATTGAAACCAAAAATATATGAGAAAGATAATACCTCATGACCAAGTGGAGTTTATCTCAGGAATGCAAGGCTGGTTTAACACTTGACAATCAATCAATGTAATTCAGCATACTAACCAACAAATAAGCAAAAAGATCACCTCAATAAATGTAGAAAGATCATTTGACAAAATCCAGTGTGTGTGCTGGTTAGAATGTAAAATTGTACAAACACCTTTAAAAATAATTCAACAGATTCATAAAATGTTCCACATATACATGCCATTACTTAGCCTTTCCATTCCTAGGTATATCGAAAAATAAAAAAATAAAAACACATGTTCATACAAATAAAAAATAAAAACACATGTCTTACATATGGATTCTTTTTTTTATTTTTTATTTTTTGAGATGGTCTCACTCTGTCGCCCAGGATGGAGTGCAGTGGTGCAATCACAGCTCACTGCAAGCTCAGCCTCCCGGGTTCCTGCCATTTTCACTGCCTCAGCCTCCCAAGTAGCTGAGACTACAGGTGCCCGCCACCACGTCCGGATAATTTTGTTTGTTTTTTTGTTTTTGTTTTTGTTTTTTTTGAGATGGAGTCTGCTCTGTCACCCAGGCTGGAGTTCAGTGGTGCGATTTCAGCTCACTGCAACCTCCACCTCCTGGATTCAAGCAATTCTCCTGCCTCAGCTTTCCACATAGCTGGGATTACAGGCAAGTACCACCACACCTGGCTAATTTTTTTGTATTTTTTTTTAGTAGAGACAGGGCTTCACCATATTGGCCAGGCTAGTCTCGCACTCCTGACCTTGTGATCCACCCACCTCGACCTCCCAAAGGGCTGGGATTACAGGCATGAGCCACCATGCCTGGCCAATTTTTGTATTTTTAGTAGAGATGGGGTTTCACTGTGTTAGCCAGGATGGTCTCAATCTCCTGACCTTGTGATCCACCCACCTTGGCCTTGCAAAGTGCTGGGACTACAGGCATGAGCCACCACACCCCGCCCAGCATATGGATTCTTATAACAACTTTATTTGTAATAGCCAAAAACTGGAATCAATCCAAATGTCCATCAATACATGAATGGGTAAACAAAGTGAAGTGCATCTATATAACAAAATACTACTCAGCAATAAGAAGGAATGACACATGAAACAACATAGGTGAATCTTAAAATAATTATGCTGACTGAAATGAGCCAAATCAAAAAGAAAGAGTAGTTACTATATAATATTGTAGAAAATACAATCTAATCTATAGTGACAAAGGGCAGATCAGTTGTTACCTGGGGTGGGAGAAGGAAGAGGCATTACAAAATAACATAAGGAAACCTTTGTGGGGGTGATAGATACATTCATTTTCTTGATATTGGTGATGATTGTTACTTGGGTACATACATATGCAAACCTTATCAAGATGTGTATCCTAAATATGTGCAATTTGTTGTATGTCAATTATATCTCAGTAAAGTGGATTTTGGGGTGGGGGAAAAAGGCTTCTAACTGATCTCCATGACTCCAGTAGCCTGAATTGCCCAGGTGTCAAACTTGTAAGTGATTAAGTAATCTTGGATGTTCAAGCCAGTCGAGCCTTGAGATGACTCCAGCCCCAGTCAATGTCTGATTACGACTCTAGGAGAGACCTCAGGGGACACCCACCCAGCTAAGACAAATCAGCCCAAAGAACTATGACCCACTAAGGTTGCTTTTTAGCCATTAAGTTTTGGAGAAATGTGTCACACAGTAATACATCACCATAACAGTGGGTTTTAAGGTTTTATTTTTTTTCTCAATCAAACTTTTTCTATATACAGAATCTTATTATTAAGTTGAATATAATAAACAAATAAAAGTAAAACTTCTGGCCGGGTGCGGTGGCTCATACCTGTAATCCCAGTACTATGGGAGGCCAAGGCAGGAAGATGACCTGAGGCCAGGAGTTCAAGACCAACCTGGCCAACATGGTGAAACCCTGTCTCTACTAAAAATACAAAAAATTAGCTGGGCGTGTGGTGGATGCCTATAAATTCCAGCTCAGGAGGCTGAGGCAGGAGAATCACTTGAACCTGTGAGGCAGAGGCTGCAGTGAGCCAAGTTCACATCCATTGCACTCCAGCCTGGGTGACAGAGCAAAACTCCGTCCCAAAAAATAAAAAAATAAAAATAAAAAAAGTAAAACTGCTTTGGCTAAAATGGGAGTGGAAGAACCTAGATTTTCACCTGGCCAGGCTTCCCTGAGTGGTTCCTGAGCTAAGAGTTCTTCTTGGAGAACCTTTGTGTGACCCACTCCCACTCCAGAATTTCTCCTTTCTCAGATGGGAACTGAGGACATAAAGATTAAGTGTCACGCACAAGATATCGATCTGTGACGAAACCCTAGGTGTCTTCATTCAGAATTAACTTCACCATGCTATTGAGAATAGAAAAATGTCATAAGCATATGTAAAATATCAGTTGTTAAATCAGAATAAGAGTGAAGTTAAAAAGTCAGAAAAGCACACTGTGTCTATCTTGACAAATCTAACCACAAATCAATGTTTTTACCCAAGATTAAAGGAAATATTGGGTATTTGATCTGATATTTCCACTAAGATACGTTAGCATTGGTATTCCTTAATATATATTGGCCATTTTTGTATTCGTGATACATGAAAACAACCCGGGAAATAGGCTGAATTTGAAATAAAAATAATGTATTAGTTTTAGTGAATAAAAACACCACACCCTGCACATACTGCCAAATGGAAATATCTAATTCTTCTCAAGAGGCCTCTTTCACCCTTTTTTTCTTTGTTTGTACTAATGGTGCAATAAATTCTGTGTAATGGCCTTTCATATAGTATATTGAAATCAAATGCTCAATTTTCAATCTCTACCTCAGATTTGAAATGATTATGCTGATAAGTAGTAAAGAAAATAGATGTAGAAGAGACACACTTCCAACTAATATGATAAATTTATTTCAGAATAACATGAGTCCTAAAAACAAACACAGCCAAAATATACTTTAGAACTTGGCTATAAATCTCAGTGGATAGTTTGCTGAACTAGAGCAATAGGAATAATGTTTCTATGGTAAAAACTTTAGTCTCGCCTAATGCTGAGTTGAGAAGACCATTTCGTTAACACAGGTATGACTTAGGATGGCAGCAGAGCCAAACCTGTGTACACTGAAACTGCTATTTTCTACATGTAAATATAATCTTAGGTTCTGTGCCAGCACTCCATCTCAAGCTGATATTTACAAATGTTTGCTCCCCAACTTGGTGTCTCACCACTCCATTTCTGCAGCTGCAATCGAGTTTCAAAGTTACACAGCAAGAATAATTTTATAAAATTTTTATTACAGTAGGCTAAATGAATGTAAAAGCAGAATAATCAATTTATAAACTAAAATTAAAATTATAGACACGATATAAATGGTTTCTTTTTAAAACTCTTCAATTAAGCACTGCTTCTACCCAGACCAAGAATATTTTGAAAGCATGAACTGGAATGCTAAATCAATGATGTCAATGAGCTTATTTCACTTTTTTTTTTACTTTTCTTTTTTTCGAGATGGAGTCTTGCTCTGTCCCTCAGGCTGGAGTGCAGTGGCATGATCTCAGCTCACTGCAACCTCCATCTCCCAGGTTTAAGCAATTTTCCTGCCTCAGCCTCCTGAGTAGCTGGGATTACAGGTGCGTGCCACCACGCCCAGCTAATTTTTGAATTTTTAGTAGACACGAGGTTTCACCATGTTGGCAAGGCTGGTCTTGAACTCCTGACCTTGTGATCCACCTGCCTTGGCCTCCCAAAATGCTGGGATTACAGATGTGAGCGACCGCGCCCAGCCTTATTTTAATTCTTAGCATGTACGAGGCTATGTCACCTAGACCCAGGTGTCAATTGCTTTTTTAAAATATGCGTATTTAAAATGGAAGGATTACAAAATTCAGTAATGCTATAGATTGAATAAATAAAAATTTAGTTTTCGTTTTCAAAATAAAACTCATAAGCAAATAAATCATTTTGTTTGAATGCGTCAGTTTTAAGTAGTATTGTAAACAAATTTCACTACCGAGTCTTGTAGCCAAAGCTTTCATATTTCTTCTCTTTCAGGTCAGTAGAGAAAATATTTTTCATGCCTATGTTTTGAAAATAATCATAATCAAAATTAAAAACAAAAGTGCAAATATTTTGAAATCCAAAATGAATCATAAAAATATTAAAGTATGATTAATAGTATTAACTCTTTTGTAATGCAAGAATTACTTGGGCACTTAGCCAATATTTACAACAACATACAGTTATATGAGAAACTTAGTCATCTGTCTTTAGGTGCATAAATGTCGAAACCTATTAATTCCCAATGGAGATGAGAGATGAATATAGAATAAGCTAAAAACATTTTTCAAACTAGGCACAATCCCTCTCTCTATTAGACTAGGGACAGGGAAAATGTAAATGCTTGGGCAAACTTGTAGCTTAATCAGAAAGTTATACCCCTCACCTTGTTAAACCCCCTTCCCAAGAATTTCTCTGCCGGGCGCAGTGGCTCACGCCTGTAATCCCAGCACTTTGGGAGGCCAAGGCGGGTGGATCACGAGGTCAGGAGTTCGAGACCAGTCTGGCCAACATGGTGAAACTCTGTGTCTACTAAAAATACAAAAATTAGCCAGGTGCAGTGGCGGGCACCTGTAGTCCCAGCTACTCGGGAGGCTGAGGCAGAAGAATCATTTGAATCTGGGAGGCGGAAGTTGCAGTGAGTCGAGATTATGCCACTGCACTCCAGCCTGGTGACAGAGCAGGACTCTGTGTCAAAAAAAAAAAAAAAAAAAAGAACTTTTCATCTAACCATCTTTATGATGATCTTCTACAAATAAAGATTCAATAATAACAACCATAATAAAATAATGACAATACCTTATATTGAATATTACTTTGCTATTTACAAAGTCCTTTCGTTTAATTATTTCATTTGACCCTTACAATAGCTCTATGAAGTAGTCATGGTAGATACAATAAACTCATTTTACAACTGAGAATTCACTTATATGTATATATATATCCCTTCAATAGTTTCAGCTATGTATACTAGAGCCGGGGCTAGAATTTAAGGTTATCTGATGCTCAGTCCAGTTCTCTTTCCCTGTATAATACAGTTTCCTTGAGATGGTGCTTCCTGAATTTTTTTAAAGTTGTTTTAAGTTAAATGCAAGTCAAATTATTCAGTTTCCTCTTACACAATTCCTATTTCTGGGTTAAGACTTCTGAAAATATGAAAGGAAATAAAATGTGAGCAAAACATAGATTTAAGAACTCTTAGGCATGGATTCATCAAAGACAACCCAACAAGAAAAAGGGTATAACCTAATGCTATATTTCAAAAAGTAATGATTAGGGAAAGGAAGACAACAATCTAAGAGAAACAAGAGAGAGCTGGTTTAACTCAGCTGTTAACCCAAAGTTCAGCTCCCCCAAAGTTGTATTATCTTCTTAAAATAAACAGAAGAAAAAGTACTGAGATTCAAACTCTTGCCCAAGAGAAAACCACATTGAATACAGTGGGAATCAAGTCAAAAAGTCTTCCACATCATAACAGCGTCAAGTCTGAACAGAACTGACCAAGCAGGAAAAAAATGAAAATAAATGTGATGGAAGCTCTGAAAATACACTATAGGAAAAGAAAGAAGGAAAGAAGAGAGAGAGAAAGAAGGAGGGAGAGAGAGAGAAAGGAAGGAGGGAAGCACAGAAAAGAAAAATCAACTTAAAGATCAGAAGGAAATTATTAACATTTGTTTCATGCTATAATATGCATTAATGAGATTACTAATTCTAAAGTGTGAGCTCAAAGAGAAGAAGATAAAACCACAGAATGAGATTAAAAGGAAGATGTGACTGAAACTATATCATCATAGGACTAATCAATAAGCTAGAAGATGGCAAGGAAGAATAGATACCACTGAAGATAAAATTATAAAGCATAAAATATGAATTCAAGTAGAATAAAAATAATGCTCATAAATGAAGGAAAAGTAAAGGATCAAAATTCCAACTAATAATCATTGGCATCTCTGTGCTAGAGAAACTACAAATGAACCAGAAGCTGTGGTGAAAGATATAACAGCAGAAAAATCTCCACACTCTCACCCCAAGTGAAGAAAAAATATCTGGATATGCAAATTAGTTCCAAGAAAATTGTATATAGAAGGCTCAATATAGAAACTACCTTAGTTAGTAACTACTGAACATCAAGTACAAAGAAAGAATTCTTTAGATGTCCAGGAAAGCACATCGCCCACTGTAATGGTTAATTTTATGTGTCAACTTGACTGGGCCACGGGGTGCCCAAACATCCGCTCAAACATTATTCTGGGTGTGTCTGTCAAAATGTTTCTGGGTGAGATTCACAGTGCAATTTATAGACTGAGTAAAGCAGATTGCACTCTCCAATGTCAATAATCAAATGAAGACATACTAGAACAAAAAGGCTGAAGAAGAGAGAATTCTTTCTGCCTGGTTATAAGAGCTTTTCTAGCCTTGTGACTTAGTCTGAAACAGTGGTTCTTCCTGCGTGTCAAGCCTGCTAACATTTAGACTGAACTATTAGAACTTTCAGTTCTCTTGATTCTCAGGACTTCAGATTCAGACTCAGACTGGCTCTCCTGAGACTCCAGCTTGCTGTCTCCAGGTCTCAAGATTTCTCAGCTTTCACAGTTGCATAAGCCAATTCCTTATAATAAATCACACACAGAGCACATCCTATTGGTTCTGTTTCTCTGGAGAACCCTGACTAGCACATATGTACAAAGGTGAAAAAAAAAAAAATCGGACTGGCTTCACAGGTATCCCTAGTAACATACAATGGCAGAGACTAGAGACACATCCACAAATTCTAATGAAAAGAAACTGTGGCCAGGTACTGTGGCTCACGCCTGTAATCGCAGCACTTTGGAAGGCCAGGGAGGGTGGATCACCTAAGGTCAGAAGTTCGGGAACAGTCTGGCCACATGGTGAAACCCCCTCTCTACTAAAAGTACAAAAATTAGCCGGATGTGGTGGTGCGCCTGTAATCCCAGCTACTCGGGAGGCAGAGGTGGGATAATTGCTTGAACCTGGGAGGCAGAGGCTGCAGTGAGCCGAGATCGCGCTACTGCACTCCAGCCTGGGCAACAAAGCCAGACCCCGTCTCAAAAAAATAATAATAATAAAAAATAAGAAAAGAAAAAAACTGTGACTCAGATTCAGTCATGGCATCTTTCTAGTATAAAGACAATAACAGATAGTTTTAAACATAAAAGAACTGGGAATATCACAAAAGTGCCCTTCTTGAAAAAATATCTGACAATGAAATCTAAACAAATAACAGGTGAATCAGAGTAAAAATCAGAGAAGCTTTGGTATAAAGATTGGTGGGGAATAACACTTCGTTTAAACCAAGAAGTTATACTAAAACAATGAAAACTATGATTACAGAAAGTAAGCATTGTAAATCTGGATAACTTGAAAATAATAATATAACAGCCAATGAAGATGGGCAAAGAGAAGATGGAAGAGTGATAATGTTCACACTTTATACTACCTAAAATTGAGGAGAAAATACTTTTATTTTTTAAATTATTTAATTTATTTTATTTTTTGAGACAGAGTCTCACTCTGTCACCCAGGCTGGGGTACAGTGGCACTATCTTGGCTCACTGCAACCTCTGCCTCCTGGGTTCAAGCAATTCTCCTGCCTCAGCCTCCTGAGTGGCTGGGATTACAGGCATGCGCCATCATACCCGATTAATTTTTGTATTTTTAGTAGAGATGGGGTTTCACCATGTTGGCCAGGCTGGCCTTGAACTCTTGACTTCAGGTGATTTGCCTGCCTCGGCCTCCCAAAGTGTTGAGATTACAGGCATGAGCCACCGTGCCCAGCCAGAAAATACTTTTAAATGTTCTTCACAACCTCTTTTATAACTTTAGAGGGATATTTTAGCAAATATTTCTTGGGGAGGAGAAACATTTTTTTTGAAGTTCAAGAATTCCTCCAATTATATTTCATTTTATTTTTCTTCTATTGAATTCAACAGTTTTTACTGAGAAACAGTACTTACACCATGATGACATTTTTATACAATATCACTATTTGACTGTATGCATAGAAAGAGGCAAGTCCCTTCGGTGTTAACTGTGGCAGTGTCTAGGTGGTAGTATTTTAGGTGATTCACTTTTACTTTTCATGTTTACTTTCCTAAATAGTTTGAATTTTTTTTCTTTCTTTTTTTTTTTTTTTTTGAGACAGAATCTCGCTCTGTCACCCAGGCTGGAGTGCAGTGGCGTGATCTTGGCTCACTGCTGCAACCTCTGTCTCCTGGGTTCAAGCGATTCTACTGCCTCAGCCTCCCGAGCAGCTGGGACTACAGGTGCACACCACCACACCCGGCTAATTTTTTGTGTTTTAGTAGAGACAGGGTTTCACCATTGTTGCCCAGGCTGGTCTCTAACTCCTGAACTCAGGCAATCCACCTGCCTCAGCCTCCCAAAGTTCTAGGATTACAGGCGTGAGCCACTGTGCCCGGCCAGTTTGAATTAATTTTTTTTTTTTTTTTTTTTTTGAGACGGACTCTCGCTCTTTTGCCCAGGCTGCAGTGCAGTGGCGCGATCTCGGCTCACTGCGAGCTCTGCCTCCTGGGTTCACGCCATTCTCCTGCCTCAGCCTCCCGAGTAGCTGGGACTACAGGCGCCTGCCACCACGCCTAGCTAATTGTTTTTTGTATTTTTAGTAGAGGGGTTTCACCGTGTTAGCCAGGATGGTCTCGATCTGCTGACCTCGTGACCCACCCGCCTCAGCCTCCCAAAGTGCTGAGATTACAGACATGAGCCATCACTCATGTCTCAAGGAGAATCACTTGAACCCAGGAGGCAGAGGTTGCAGTGATCTGAGATCATGCCACTGCACTCCGGCCTGGGTGACAAGAGCGAGACTCCATCTCAACAGAAAAAAAAAAAAAAAAAAAAGGAAAAAAATTAAGGCTTTTACTTTCTCCCACTTGAAACATACATGACTGCAGTCCATTTTACCTCCAGAGTAAATAAATAAAAATGACCGGCCGGGCGCGGTGGCTCAAGCCTGTAATCCCAGCACTTTGGGAGGCCGAGACGGGTGGATCACGAGGTCAGGAAATCGAGACCATCCTGGCTAACACGGGGAAACCCCATCTCTACTGAAAAATACAAAAAACTAGCCGGGCAAGGTGGCAGGCGCCTGTAGTCCCAACTACTCGGGAGGCTGAGGCAGGAGAATGGCGTGAACCCGGGAGGCGGAGCTTGCAGTGAGCCGAGATCCGGCCACTGCACTCCAGTCTGGGCGGCAGAGCGAGACTCCGTCTCAAAAAAAAAAAAAAAAAAAAATGACCCAAACATTATCTTAATGAGGCAGAATTCATATAAGTGTGGGCCATGATAGCAGGTTTGAATACTGACTCTCATTTCTAGGTCTGAATAGAAACCTCGGTTTAAATACGGACCCTTTGAAATCTAGGCTTGAATATTGACTCTCATTTCCTGGCTGTGTGACCTTGGCAAGTTCTTCTTTGTGATTCCCAGGGCATATGACCACGGAACATGGTACGTGATGGTAAGAATTAAACAGACAACATATGTAAATAAATTGGTACATATTAGGTCCTTGGTAAATGGTAGCTATTATTATTTTCAAAATAATCATTTCATTAAATCGAAAGAAGGGACTTGAAAAGACGACCAAGTTGGAAAACATTCTGGAAACCTCTCCAAAGGCAACTTTTCCCACTTCCACGACATCTATTAACTTTTTCGTGTCTGTGGCAGGAGTGTGAGGGCCCTTTCCAGGGGAGGTGAGAATGAACAGTTTCAACAATGAAAAGTGGTAGTAGAGTCGCTTTCCTCCTCGGCACTATGTAGACCAACACAGAGCCTGGCTCTTTCTGGACTCAAATAGAAAGGAGGTCTCTGCTCATGATTTCATGGTATCAGCTTTGTAGCATGCAGCTGGATTAATTTTTATGAGCCCTTAGAGTATATCATTTACCAAGCTGTAAGTGCAATCAGGTTGCCTGACTTCCCAGAAACTAGGTTCATGAGATAGTGCTGAGCCTTTCCAGGTGAATGAATGACCAGCATGAAAACCCTTCCTAGCCCTTCACTGAACCGTGGCTCTCGAGGGTGTAGTTCTGCATGTATCACTGGGCCGCAGAAATGCTTTCCAGTCCAGCTCACAGCGCTACGCACACAGCAACTCCTTCTCCATCTGAAGAGGACATTTATAGGGCACACACAGCTGTCCAAAGAGGAACAACTCGTTCAGCAGTGCACTTTAGGCTTGGCTTTTGTGAGAGAAGAGTAAACACGAGCTTTGTGGAAGTTAAAGATAAGAAAATACTGCGTCCTGGCTACAGGTCCAAGTCCAATCTCTTACACTCACAGAGCCCGTCCTTTGAGTCATCAGCACAGAGCTTACCAGTCCTCGCAAGTAAGAGCATTCTCTCAGAATCTCAGGCTCTGATTCTAATCCTGAGTTAGGCTAGACAGCACACTTGCCACCACCCCGTCTTCGGCGTCAGGAGCTGATGGGCCAAATGTATATCGGGTTCATAATTGCTGGGATGATTTTTTCACATTCAATTTTGCATTTTTTCTTTCTTTTTTTTTTTTGAGACGGAGTGTCACTCTGTCCCCCAGGCTGGAGTGCAGTGGCTCAATCTTGGCTCACTGCAACCTCGCCTCCTGGGTTCAAGCAGTTATCTGCCTCAGCCTCCTGAGAAGCTGGGATTACAGGCACACACCACCACGCCCGGCTAATTTTTTGTGTTTTTAGTAGAGATGGGGTTTTGCCATCTTGGCCAGGCTCGTCTTGAACTCTTGCCCTTAAGTTATCCACCCTCCTTAGCCTCCCAAAGTGATGGGATTACAGGCATGAGTCACTGTGCCCAGCCTGGATCTTTATCTTCTATAATTTTGAGAGAATAGAAAAGCAAGGTACAAATGCACTTTATAGCACTCTATCAGGCACTCTGAAAAAAAAAGTGAACTGTCAGGCCAGGCACAGTGGCTCATGTCTGTAATCCCAGCACTTTGGGAGGCCTAGAGGGGCGGTTCACTTGAGCCCAGGAGTTCAAGACCAGCCTGGGCAGCATAGCAAGACCCCATCACTATAAAAAAAAAAAGTTTTCTAAATAGAAATTATAAAGTAACTTAAGGGTATAAGTTGATTGTTTGTAGGCCAGGTGTGGTGGTTCACGCTTGTAATCCCAGCACTTTGGGAATCCGAGGCAGGTGGATCACCTGAAGTCAGGATTTCAAGACCAGCCAGGCCAACATGGTGAAACCCCATCTCAACTAAAAATACAAAAATCAGCTGAGTGTGGTGGCACACACCTGTATTTCCAGCTATTTGGGAGACTGAGGCAGGAGAATAAATTTAATCTAGGAGGCAGAGGTTGCAGTGAGCCAGATCTCACCACTGCACTCCAGCCTGGGCGACAAAGTGAGACTTGGTCTCAAAAAATAAATAAATAGTCCGGGTGCAGTGGCACACGCCTGTAATCCCAGAACTTTGGGAGGCCGAGGGAGGCAGATCACCTGAGGTCAGGAGTTTGAGACCAGCCTGACCAACTTGGAGAAACCCCATCTCTACTAAAAACACAAAATTAGCCAGGCGTGGTAGTTGGGTAGTAATCCCAGCTACTCGGGAGGCTGAGGCAGGAGAATCGCTTGAATCTGGGAGGTGGAGGTTACAGTGAGCTGAGATCATGTCATTGCACTCCAGCCTGGGCAACAAGAGTGAAACTCCATCTCAAAAAATAAATAAATAATAAATAAATAAAAGTTTAAAAATAAAAAATAATAATTGGATTGTTTGTAAAACAAAGAAAGGATAAATGCTTGATGTGATGATACCCCATTTAACTGATATGATTATTATGAATTATATACCTGTATCAAAATATCTCATGTACCTCGTAAATATATACACCTACTATGTACCCACAAAAATTTCAAAACACAAAATAAAATGAACCAAGGACTTTAGCAGATGCATCACTAAAGAAGATTTAGGCTCTATCACCTGCCACCACTGCCAGGGCCAAAGTGGTTCACTGAGCTGTGAAGACAGATTCCAGATGCTGGGAACTCACACCTCCAATCTCAGATGCTGTGTCCAGCAAAGGCTTCGTGGTTCTGGCCTACAGTGGCAGGCTGGACACCTCCTGCATCTTGTTGTGGCTGAAGGAACAAGGCAATGACATCAGTACCTACCTGGGCAACACCAGCCAGAAGGAAGACTTCGAGGAAGCCAGGCACTGAAGCTTCGGGCCAAAAAGGTGTTCATTGAGGATGTCAGCAGAGAGTTTGTGGAGGAGTTCATCTGGCTGGCCATCCAGTCCAGTATGCTGTATGAGGACCACTACCTCCTGGGCAGCTCTCTCCCCAGGCCCTGCATCACCCGCAAACAAGTAGAAATCACCCAGCAGGAGGGGGCCAAGTGTGTGTCCCATGGCACCACGGGTAAGGGCAATGATCAAGTCCTATTCAGCTCACCTGCTACTCACTGGCCCCCCAGATGAAGGTCATTGCTCCCTGGAGGATGTCCGAGTTCTACAATCAGTTCAAGGGCCACAACAATCTGATGGAATATGCAAAGCCACACGGGATTCCCATCCCAGTCACTCCCAGGAACCCGTGGAGCATGCATGAGAACCTCGTGCACATCAGCTATGAGGCTGGAATCCTGGAGAGCCCCAAGAACCAAGCGCCTCCAGGTTGCTGCATGAAGACCCAGGACCCATCTAAAGCGCTCCCAAAAACCCTGACATTCTCGAGATTGAGTTCACAAAAGGGGTCCTGGTGAAGGTGACTAATGTCAAGGATGGCACCATCCACCAGACCTCCTTGGAGCTCTTTGTGTACCCGAACGAAGTCGTGGGCAAGCACCATGTTGGCCGTATTAACATCATGGAGAACCGCTTCATTGGAATGAGGTCCCGAGGTATCTACAAGACCCCAGCAGGCACCATCCTTTACCATGCTCATTTAGACATTGAGGCGGTCACCAGGAAGTGTGCAAAATCAAACAAGGCCTGGACTTGAAATTGGCTGAGCTGGTGTACACCGGTTTCTGGCACAGCCCTGAGTGTGAATGTGTCCGCCACTGCATCACCAAGTCCCAGGAGTGAGGAGAAGGGAAAGTGCAGGTGTCTGTCCTCAAGGGCCAGGTGTATATCCTCTGTGGGAGTCCCCTCTGTCTTTCTACAATGAGGAGCCGGTGAGTATGAATGTGCAGGGCAATTAGGAGCCAATCGATGCCACCGGGTTCATCAACATCAATTCCCTCAGGCTAAAGGAATATCACCATGTCCAGAACAAGGTCACTGCCAAATAGACCCCTCTACAATGAGGAGCTGGGGCCTCCTCACTTTGCAGATCCCCCAAGTACCGGCACCAATAGTTGTGATAATTTGTAACTGTGGCTTGTTCTCCCTGGCTGGTAGCGGACTGGGGCTGCCAGCCTCCAGTTTTGTTCCCTGGTCCCCTTGAAGCCTGCAAAAGTGGTCAGCGAAGGGAAGGGGGAGAGGCAGCTGCAGTGGGGAGCCATAAAATGACAATTTTTAAAATATACATTTATAAAAGAAAAAGATCTACAAGAAGATAAGCCTATGAAAGATGCTCCACATCACATGTCATCAGGGAAATACAAATTAAAACAACGATGAGATATGCACCTATTACAATGACCAAAACCTGGAAGGCTGAAAACACCAAATACTGGCAAGAATGTGGAGCAAGAGGACTCTCCTTCACTGCTGGTGGAAATGCAAATCGGTACAGCCACTTCGGAAGGCAGTTTGCAGTTTCCAACAAAACTAGACATATTCTTACCATACACTTCAGCCGTCATGCTCTTTGGTAGTGACCCAAATGAACTGAAAACTTATGTCCACATAAGAACTTGGCTCACCGCAACCTCTGCCTCCCGGGTTCAAGCGATTCTCCTGCCTCAGCCTCCCAAGTAGCATCACTGTCTTGGCCAGACTGGTCTCAAACTCCTGACCTAAGGTGATCCGCCTGCCTTGGCCTCCCAAATTGTTGGGATTACAGGTGTGAGCCACTAAGCCCTGCCAAGATGTATTTCAGTAGGTGAATAGATAAATAAACTCTGGTACATCTAAACAATGGAACATTATTTAGCTCTAACCAGAAATGAGCTATCAAGCATGAAAAGACATGGAGGAAACTTAAATGCATATTACTAAATGAAAAACGCCAATCTGCAAAGGCTACATATTGTATGATTCCAACGATACGACATTCTGGGAAAGGCAAAACTACAGAGACAATAAAAAGATTAGTGGTTGTCAGGAGTTGGGGATTAGGGGGAGGATAAACAGGCAGAGCACAGAGAATTTTTAGAGCAGTGAAAATAATCTGTAAAATTCAATAGTGTTGAATAATTCAAGGCATGTCATGCATTTGTCCAATCCCATAGAATGTACAACACCCTCATACGCAACTATCAACTTTGGGTAATAACGGTGTGTCAGTGTAGGTCCGTCGACGGGAACTACTGTTTCACTATGGTAGGGGATGTTGATAATGGAAGAGGCTATGCATGTGTAGGGGAAGGGAGTATATGGAAAATCTCTGTACCTTTCTCTCAATTTTGCTGTAAACTTAAAAATGTTCTGGCCGCGTATGGTGGCTCACACCTATAATCCCAGCACTTTGGGAGGCGGAGGCGGGCAGATCACCTGAGGTCTGGAGTTTGAGACCAGCCTGACCAACATAGAGAAACCCCATCTCTACTAAAAATACAAAATTAGCCAAGCGTGGTGGTGCATCCCCGTAATCCCAGCTACTCAGGAGGCTGAGGCAGGGGAATCACTTGAACCCAGGAGGCAGAGGCTGCAGTGAGCTGAGATCGTGCCACCGCACTCCAGCCTGGGCAACAAGAGCAAAACTCTGTCTCAGGAAAAAAAAAAAAAAAAGTAAAAGGACATGATTAGAGAAAATTCAAACAGCACAAGTCACCAAATTCCTAAAGGAGTGATATCTATAGTTGCCTATCAACGTGTTAATGTGGTGGTGTGGAGGCCTGGCTACACCCAACACCTACCTGGGAACCAAACAATTCCAATAACTAATCCTCCTTTTAATTCCTAGAGTTGTTGCTTTTCTTTCCCACACCTTTTTTTACTCTCCCTCCCTCCTGGAGGAGGAGCTGAGACATCTGCAGATACACCTTCCTGGGAAGGTAATCGGCTAGGTCAGCTAGGTTGTGGGAGTTTAAAGTCCAGCCCAAGCCCTCATCCTTATCTCATTGTCAATTGTCTTATGAGGAAATAGTCCAGGCACAATAGCGTCTTCTCTTCTTCCAGGTCATGAGTTATTTCCTTATAAATCTTTTCTAACCAGTCTTACCCTTAAAACAAGAGCTGAAGAGCAAACCTGTGCCATTCTTGATGTGAGATGGGGAAGATTTGGAGGTACTGACCTGTGAAGTTTCCATTAATATGTAGCCATGAGCAGTGGCTCACGCCTGTAATCCCAGTACTTTGGGAGGCTGAGGTGAGTGGATCACCTGAGGTCAGGAGTTCGAGACCAGCCTGGCCAACATGGTGAAACCCCGTCTCTACTAAACACAAAAAATTAGCCGGGCGTTGTGGCTCATGCCTGTAATCCCAGCTACTTGGGAGGCTGAGGCAGGAAAATCACTTGAACCCCGGAGGTGGAGGTTGCAGTGAACCAAGATTGAGCCATTGTACTCCAGCCTGGGTGACAGAGTGAGAGCCCATCTCAAAAAAAGAAAAAACGAAGGAATTATTCTCCTCATATAGTTGAGCATAAATTCAGCTAGCATGGACTTGGGGATCTGCTAACAGGCCTCCATAATATGTGCACAATATGTCCATCCATAATGCATAAATATGGAGTGCATACTGGGAATTACCTGCCTAACACGTCTTTTCTAAGAATATATTTCTTCCCCACCCCCACTCTCACAACTCCCACTCAGGTACATTTTTACCATAGGAGTCATTCTACACATACGTTAGGGCCCTGTTCCCCGGTCATTGTTCATTCATCCACAGGTTAGCACTGGACTTAAGCTGGGCCACAGTCCTTCTTTGTGGCTCATAGCCTAGGGATGACGGGCAAGTTGAACTAATCTCTCTTCACTGGCTCCACATTTATTAATAGATATGAACTCACATGCTCCTGGCAAGCTGAGAGAAGAAAGCCACTCTGAAATGAGAGAGTGAAGCCAACATTCAGAGGGGAACATGAGATGAGAAGAATCCTGACAACCTTCTAGTGTCTGGCTTTCAGCATTCAGAACCCAGCTGCATCTCTGCTCTTCCTGTGTCTTCATTATTCAATTATTCCTAGAATTCTATTTTAAAAACAAAAAACAGATCAAAAGAAAATACTGGAATCAGTTGAGCACCGTGGCTCACGCCTATAATCCCAGCACTTTGGGAAGCCAAGGCGGGCAGATCACCTGAGGTCAGTAGTTCCAGGCCAGCCTGACCAACATGGAGAAACTCCATCTCTACTAAAAATACAAAATTAGTCTGGCGTAGCAGCAGGCATCTATAATCCCAGCTACTAGGGAGGCTGAGGCAGGAGAATCACTTGAATCCAGGAGGCAGAGGTTGCGGTGAGCCCAGATTGCGCCACTGCACTCCAGCCTGGGCAACAAGAGCGAAACTCCGTCTCAAAAAGCAAAAAAAAAAAAGAAAATACTAGAATCCTTCTAATCAATTGCCCTTCTTGCATGAGGTAGTTTATGTTGGGTTTCTAACATCTACAACAAAAAGTTCCTAAAAATTATATAGAATGTGGTGCTCTTCAGTGCTCAGATTGTGTGCTAATGAGACATCACCTGATCACTGGGAGAAGAAAGTGAGATAATGAACACAGGAATGCTTTGTCAGCTGTACAACATGATTCACCAATGACTCTTCTGAAGCCCTTACATTCAACTGACTGAAAATAAAAATTTCTGCTTAAAGACCAAAGGGTTTGCCAAGCTTTATAATTTTCTTATTTTTTCATACTTTTTGTAATATCACTTTTTTTGAAATCTTGAGAGTTACCCAGTCTCCTTTAGATTAATAGAACCTTGACTACAGAAACAATGCATGTTACATAGGCACAATAATACCATTTGTAGAATGGCCAGCTGTGGCACTTTTGCACCCCTAATGCCTGGACTCTTAGGGATCTGTGAAGTGGGCAAGGCATTCTAGGGCTATTTTTAGCATTTTGAAATCTCTAGCCGGGTGCAGTGGCTCACGCCTGTAATCCCAACACTTTGGAAGGCCGAGATGGGTGGATCACAAGGTCAGTAGTTCAAGACCAACCTGGCCAACATGGTGAAACCCCATCTCTACTAAAAATACAAAAAATTAGCTGCGCGTGGTGGCAGGCACCTGTAATGCCAGCAGCTCCGGAGGCTGAGGCAGAGAATTGCTTGAACCGGGGAAGCAGAGGTTGCAGTAAGCCGAGATCAAGCCACTGCACTCCAGCCTGGGCGACAAAACAAGACTCCGTCTCAAAAAAAAAAAAAAAAAAAAAAACTCTAACGACAATTGTACTTGCACGATATATCTGTTTATACAAGTTAACCATAACATCATATTTCTTTGCTTTGTGCTAAAATTAGATCAATTCAGTCTGCCAGCGACTAGCTCATGTTGCCCAAGTTCTAATTGGCTGTTGACGATACCTCTGGCATTGCTCTGGTGAAACTTGTGGATCAGACTGTTATCAGGTGGTAATATCCAAACAATACCCATAGTAGAATAGACCTGCAGGGGAGCACAGGGGTGAACAGCTGAAACTAAGGAACCTGTGGCAGTGAATATTGCCTATACATTGCTATGTTTACATATCACTGTGAATGAGATAAATATGTTTCTATTTGCTAGGAAAAGGTGTTCAAAACATGAGATAAAAGGGGCGAACAGGTTGGGTACAGCGGCTCATGCCTGTAATCCTAGCACTTTGGGAGGCCGAGGTGGGCAGATCACGAGGTCAGGAATTCGAGACTATCCTGGACAACATGGTGAAACCCCATCCCTATTAAAAATACAAAAATTAGCCAGGCGTGGTGGTGTGCACCTGTAATCCCAGCTATTGGGGAGGCTGAGGCAGGAGAATTGCTTGAACCCAGGAGGTGGAGGTCGCAGTGAGCCGAGATCACACCACTGCATTCCAGTCTGGGTGATAGAGCAAGACTTCATCTCAAAAAAAAAATGGGTGGTAGGGGAAAACAACAAGGGGCCTTGGGTGAGGAATGGTAACTTCTGGTCTACGATACTATCTAGGATGGTGGCTCCCTTGGCGTATTCCCTAGAATACTGATTCTGGGGTATTATAAAGAGTTACAAAAATAAGAGTTACATGTTTTTTTAAAGGGATATACTCACTATACTTGGGCAACACGGAGTCAAACAAATTTGTTTGTTTTTTTGTACGATTTCTCAGAGCCTTTAACACCTTTGCACTTGGTGAATCTCCAAGAGGAAGTTAGTGTCTCCCAGACTTATCTGACCATAGAACCCTTCTTGTTTGAGGCATGTAATGAGACTAGTATTCTATGAAATAGACTTTGGGAAAAGCTGGTCTAAAAAACACTCATTGAGTGCTTCCTATTTTTAGGACCTGGCCCACATAGACACTGCCAAACAGAGCTGGCTCTGTCAGTTGGCAGAGTCACCTCACCTACCACCTAAAGAGCTCTTCCACCTCCCATCAAACCGCCTTCATTTCTGTCATTAAAATGTCATATCGGCCAGGTGTGGTGGCTCACACCTGTAATCCCAGTGCTTTGGTAGGCCGAGGAGAGTGGATCACCTGAGGTCAGGAGTTCAAGACCAGCCTGGCCAACATGGTGAAACCCCGTCCCTACTAAAAACACAAAAATTAGCCAGGCATGGTGGTGTGCCTGTAATCCCAGCTACCTCGGTTGAGGTGGGAGAATTGCTCGAACCTGGGAGGCAAAGACTTCAGTGAACTGAGATCACGCCATAGCACTCCAGCCTAGCCAACAGAGCAAGACGCTATCTCAGAAAAAATAAATTAATTAATTAATAAATAATAAATAAAGTGCCATGTCTTTGGTTTTTTGCTAATACTTTTGCTAATCTAGTGCCCAATATAAATGCTCCTCAGAAGATGCGTCAAATTTCCTCAATTATTTCCAGGGCAAAAAATACCTCTAATAGCAGAGCAGGGTGAATTAATAACCCGGAGTAAACTAAGTCCGTAGCAGCCAAATACTCAACATTTCCCAGTCTCCAGCTGGATTCCAACATTCTACACCATAATATATCCGTTTGCTTTAATATACACTGTTTTGTTTGTTGCTGTTGTTGTTGTTGTTTTGAGACGGAGTGTCACTCTGTCACCCAGGCTGGAGTATAGTGGTGTGGTCTCGGCTCACTGCAACCTCCACCTCATGGGCTCAAGCGGTTCTCCTGCCTCAGCCTCCCAAGTAGCTGGGATTACAGGCACCTACCAACATGCCTGGCTAATTTTTATATTTTTGGTGGAGACACAGTTTCACCATGTTGGGCAGGCTGGTCTCGAACTCCTAACCTCAGGTGATCCTTTTGCCTTGGCCTCCCAAAGTGCTGAGATTACAGGCGTGAGCCATGGCACCTGACCAATATACACTGTTTTAAATGATTTGGCAGCAAATAGAGTAGGTACTGTGATAATATGCACCAAGTCATAGCCTGTGGCTATAGGTAACCCATTGTCCAGCTGACTGAGAGACAGGTGTTGGGGAGGGGGCATGGGTGAGACTTCAAGGAGGAAGTCAGAGTCCCCTTGAGAGGGGAAAGACACTGGAAGGGGTGGTAGGTGAGTACCAAGGCATGAGTACAAAGCGGGAAGATGGCCAGGTGCGGTGGCTCACACCTGTAATCCTACCACTTTGAGAGGCTGAGCTGGGTGGATCACTAGGTCAGGAGTTCAAGACCAGCCTGGCCAAGATGGTGAAACCCTGTCCCTACTAAAAACACACAAATTAGCCAGGCGTGGTAGCAGGTGCCTGTAATCCCAGCTACTTGGGAGGCTGAGGCAGAAAATTGCTTGAACTCAGGAGGTAGAAGTTGCAGTGAGCCGAGATTGCACCACTGCACTTCAGCCTGGGCGACAGAGCAAAACTCCGTCTCAAAAAAAAAAAAAAAAAAAAAAAAAAAAAGCCGGACGATGCGCCTGTAATTGTGTGCAGCCTCATTCAAGTGGGAAGTGGCACTGCCACAGCCAGTACTTGAAGCGGTGGTGGATCCTTCCTCAGCAGGCTCTATTTCCCCTTCCCTCCTTCCGATAAGGAAGGCCGCTCTGTGCCCACAGTAACCTTTTCCATGCTTCCTTTTTCCTTTTCTATTCCTTAACTTCATTTTTGTTATCCCCTCCACCCATTTTCTTTATTATTTTCTCTTCTACTCTCCCCCAGTCCACGTAAGATTTACCATTGTCTAGGGGTGGGGGGATGGGCAGATAAGGGTGACCAGGATCAAAGATGTGCCATCTCTTTGTGATGAAGGAAACAATTTCAGTTCTTTTAATTTCATTCCATGAGATCTAAATGGATATGAACACAGTGGTGAAGAGCAGGGGGAATAACATTCGGCCACCTTTTCTTCCACTCAGTAATTACTGGTATTGATGCCAGCATTGGAAGGCGGCTTTTGACATCATCAAGTTCTGGTGGTTTTCAAGCTTTTGAAATTGAGGAACACTGTCAAATTGTCAAATCAACTTATCTCGGTTTTTGTTTGCTTTTTTTTTTTTTTTTTTTTTTGAGACAGTCTCGCCAGGTGGAGTGCAGTGGCACAATCTTGGCTTACTGCAACCCCTGCCTCCCGGGTTCAAGCGATTCTCCTGCCTCAGTCTCCCGAGTAGCTGGGATTACAGGTGCCTGCCCCCACGCCTGGCTACTTTTTGTATTTTTAGTAGAGATGGGGTTTCACCATATTGGCCAGACTCGTCTCGAACTCCTGACCTCGTGATCCGTCCTGCTCAGCCTCCCAAAGTGCTGGGATTACAGGCGTGAGCCATTGCACCTGGCCTAAAATCAACTTATTTGTAACAAAGAAAAATAGTTTTTGTTTTTGTTTTTGTTTTTGTTTTAGTGTATGGATGTAACTATTATATTAAATATTCAGGACCCATGAAACACAGCAGAAAAAATCTTCATCTATGTCTCCCTTCTGTCCCTGCATGCCCATTCTCTGAGGCTGCTATTTGTCTTTGGATAGAATTTAGTGCCAGCTTTTTCTGGTCCCTTTTAGATCTAAAAAAGAAAAAAGGACAGCCGGCTGTGGTAGCTCACACCTATAATCCCAGCACTTTAGGAGGCCAAGGTGGGCAGATCACCTGAGGTCAGGAGATTGAGACCAACCTGACCAACCGGGAGAAACCCTGTATCTACTAAAAATACAAAAATCAGCCGGGTGTGGTGGCATGCGCATGTAATCCCAGCTACTTGGGAGGCTGAGGCAGGAGAATCGCTTGCCCCTGGGAGGCAGAGGTTGTGGTGAGCCAAGATCACGCCATTGCACTCCAGCCTGGGCAACAAGAGTGAAACTCCATCTCAAAAAAAAGAAAAAGAAAAAAGGGAAGTCCTTTGCCCACTGTATTCCCTCAGTTTCAGTTCAGTTATTAATCCAATGAGTCCATTGGAATGAAAACTCTCAGCTCCTTTCAAAATTTATGCTTCTCTGCTCCCCAGTTAGCACTGCCTCAGGCTAAGCTCCAGCAATGAGAAAGGGAAAGGAGCTTTGGGTTGCTTTATTCTTATTCTATTTTTTTTTTTTTTTTTTTTTGGTACAGGGCCTTGCTCTGTCACCCAGGCCAGAGTGCAGTGGTGTGACTGCTGTAGCTCACTGCAACCTCTGCCTCCCAAGCTCAAGTCAACCTCCCACCTCAGCATCCTACAGGCTACGCCACCACACCCAGCTAAGTTTTGCATTTTTTGTAGAAGATGGGGTTTTGCCATGCTGCCCAGGCTGGTCTCAAACTCCTGGGTTCAAGCCATCCACCCACCTCGGCCTCCCAAAGTGCTGGGATTACTAGCGTAAGCCACTGTGCCTGGCCTAGAGTATGTGCAGGCCAGAAACTGTCTCCTCCTGGTTTACAACCCGATGTCCCCAATAAACCTCTCCTTTCTACTATTTAGCCATCAAGATGGTCTTTTGGAAGATAACTCTTTCTCTCATGGGTTCTTGGGAGACTCTCACTTCTATGACTTTCACTTTCATAAGTGGATGTCTTCAAGATGGATGACTGAGTCTTCCATGAGTTCCTACCTCCGACCTTTCTCAAACTCCTGACTTTTTTTTTTTTTTTTTTGAGACGGAGTTTCGCTCTTGTCACCCCAGGCTGCAGTGCAATGGCACAATCTCAGCTTACTGCAACCTCCGCCTCCTGGGTTCAAGAGATTCTCCAGCCTTGCCTCCTGAGTAGCTGGGATTACAGGCATGCACCACCACACCCGGCTAATTTTGTATTTTTAGTAGAGACAGGGTCTCACCATGTTGGCCAAGTTGGTGTCCAACTCCTGACCTCAGGTGATCCACCTGCCTCATCCTCCCAAAGTGCTGGGATTACAGGTGTGAGCCACCACGCCCAGCTCCTCCAGCCTTTCTCTACTGAGGTCTCCTTGCTCTCCTAGGTAGCTCTCAGAGGTGGAATCTAAGGTAACCCCCCAGGCTAGCTCTTTCTCTTTCTTAGTTTGTATCTGGTCCACAGAAACATGCCCCTCTGGCCTTTCATACAAAGGGAGTACAGTTACTTTCTCAATTACAGTCCTCCAGGCCACGTCTACAGCCTTCTGCTCCAGATCTCTTAAGATGGAACCAATCAAATACTGGTCCACTGGTTCCCCTCACACTGCAGGGGACACAAATCAAGTACTCTAAGTGATCAGGGGAAGCCCTTTTCACTGGTCATAGGGCAAGAAAAAGCACCCCCTTTTCCCTGCTTCAAGGAGAAATGGTACTAACAGCACACTGACAATTCTCTGTAAAGATCTAAAAATCTTCCCATTTGCAACTCCAGTCTTGTTTTATTCCAAAGTGGGTGACAATTGCAAAACTTATTTACAGGCCAGACGCGGTGGCTCACCCCTGTAATCCCAGCACTTTGGGAGGCCGAGTCAGGCAGATCACCTGAGGTCGGGAGTTCGAGACCAGCCTGGAGGATAGAGCAAGACTTTGTCTCAAAAAAAAATAAAAAATTAAAAATAACTAGTTTTTGACATCTTTTTGTTGGTTCTGCCCAATAGGTTTCTCCTACGATATGTTTTGAGTTCACATTTATAACATTTGAACTAAGATAATATTTAGATGAACTCTAAATATTCAGGAATTTGAAAATATTAAAAATCGAAAGTAAGAGTTAAAAATGATTGCTGCCAGGCATGGTGGCTCATGCCTATAACCCCAGCATTTTGGGAGGCTGAGACAGAAGGATCGCTTAAGCCCAGGAGTTTGAGACCAGCCTGGGTAGCAAAACATGATCCTGTTTCTACAAAAAAGACATTTTAAATTAGCTGGGCTTGGTGGCGCAAGCCCTTACGTAATCCCAGCTACTCTGGAGGCTGAGGCAGGAGGAGTCCTTGAGCCCAGGAATTTGAGGTTACAGTGAGCTGATCACATCACTGCCCTTTAGCATGGGGGACAGAGAGAAACCCTATCTCAAAAATCAATAAATAAATAAAAATAAAAGATCGCTGTGGTCAAAGGTCAGCCTCCACCTCCATGAAATCAGTCAGGCATTTGCAGAATCTTTGAAATACCTGCATGGAGTCATCCCTCTTGACAAACACTAATCTTGTTCAGGTTTTTGCGATTTGAGATGAGTAACCTGAGGCCTAGATGAGTTAACAGATTTACAGAGGATCACATAGTGATGGGCAGCAAAATAATGACCAAAAAACGGTGCCTGGATGCCTATTCCTGTAAATTGATTGCCACTTGTGACCAGATTCCATGACCCTTTCTTTTTTTTTTTTTTCTTTTTTTTTTTGAGACGGAGTCTCACTCTGTCACCCAGGCTGGAGTGCTGGGGCCGGATCTCAGCTCACTGCAAGCTCCGCCTCCCGGGTTCACGCCATTCTCCTGCCTCAGCCTCCTGAGTAGCTGAGACTACAGGCGCCCGCCACCTCACCCGGCTAGTTTTTTGTATTTTTTAGTAGAGACAGGGTTTCACCGTGTTAGCCAGGATGGTCTCGATCTCCTGACCTCGTGATCCGCCCGTCTCGGCCTCCCAAAGTGCTGGGATTACAGGCTTGAGCCACGGCGCCCGGCCGATTCCATGACTCTTAGAGAGAGGTATGTACATGTTGGGCAGCCCCTGTGGCTCTACAGTCAGAAACCTGGCTTCAAATCCTGGCTCCTTCATGTACCCCTTGAGTGATCCTGGGCAAATCTGTTATCTTCTCTAAGTCTTGGTTTTCTGTATGTAAAATGACATTGATACTGGTATAAAGAATAAAATGGGTAATTTATAGGAAAGTACTTTTGAAACTGCTACGTGTTAGGTGAATGCTATGGTTGTTATTATTATGGTATTGGGAGTGGAGATAACCATGGTTTCTTCAGGATAACCTTAGTTTTAGAATTATTATGAGACTTATTATAAGATCGCTAATTTATAATGGTGTTTAGTCATAAGAAATGCATAATCTAGGCCGGGCACCCAGGCACGGTGGCTCACGCCTGTAATCCCAACACTTTCGGAGGCCAAGGCGGGTGGATCACCTGAGGTCGGGAGTTTGAGACCAGTCTGATCAACATGGTGAAACCTCGTTTCTACTAAAAATACAAAAATTAGTGGGGCGTGGTAACAGACGCCTGTAATCCCAGCTACTCAGGAGACTGAGGCAGGAGAATCACTTGAACCCAGGAGGCAGAGGTTGTGGTGAGTCGAGATTGCACCACTGTACTCCAGCCTGGGTAACAGAGCAGAACCCCATCTCAAAAAAAAAAAAAAAAAACCAGAAATACATAATCTAAATAAGTTCCGAAAGTTAGTTTTCCATATAACCTTCATGCAATTGTAAGTCTATACAACCTTGCCTATTAAAAAAGAATTTTAGGCAGGGCACAGTGGCTCATGCCTATAATTCCAACACTTTGGGAGGCCGAGGAGGGCAGATCACAAGGTCAGGAGTTTGAGACTAGCCTAGCCAATATGGTGAAACCCTGTCTCTACTAAAAATACAAAAAAAAATTAGCCCGGCCTGGTGGCGCATGCCTGTAATCCCAGCTACTCGGGAGACTGAGGCAGGAGAATTGCTTGAACCCAGGAGGTGGCGGTTGCACTGAGCTGAGATTGTGCCACTGCACTCCAGCCTGGGCAACAGAGAGAGACTTTGTCTCAATAAATAAATAAATAAACAAATAATTTTAAAGAGAGTAGAAAGCATGTGTTACACTAATGTTATGATGTTAAAGAACAGTAAAGGAAATATACATTTTGTGTATATTCAAAAGCTGAGTAAAACAGCTAGATAAATAAACAAATTGAGATTACAAGACATCACGAAAGAAGGCACAGATGTCACCACGGGCCTGGGCAAAACAGTAACCAAAGCAAGAAGATATTTGCCTGCCACTAGGCTGTGGAAGAGGACAGTCTTTCTCTGAGGAATCTCTGTAATAGGCCACAAGGCACCCACTTCAAAGTCACATGGTGCCTGAAAGAGTCTCTGACACACAGAGGAAAAATGCACACCAGGTGGCTCCCCCAACAGGAGTTCCTGGAACTAATCAATGTCAAAGGCACGGAGAAAGTCAGGGCAGGTCAAGGAGTGTCTTACTGAGGCTCAGAGGGAAGGCCGCTGGCAGAGGCTTCTTCCCCGAGCAGGAAACCACGCCCTTTATCCCTGCTTGATCTCTTTGGATTGCAAAATATATGCAATGCTCTTGTCTGACCTAAGAGCCCTTCAGAAAGAGGGAAGGGTGGGAGGGAGGAGGAGCACTCAACGGGGGAAAAACTTTAATCTTCTTTGTTACCATTTTCTGAGAGAAGTGAGAGAGATCAAAGGCAAGGGTTTCACTTAGACTGGAAAGCTGTAGTTACCATCTACTTTCAGCCTTCTATAGGGGAGTGCATGGCCAATCTTAAATTTGTTTTTATTTATGTTCAGTAAAAGCAAGAGGAGCAAGTTTGGAATTAACCATGAGCACTGACCTAAATGATCCACATGTGGAAGATGAATGCCTTGTGCAGCATGATGCAATATTATACAGGTAAACCAAAGGGTGTGGTGGCCAACAGGCAGCCCAGATCCCTTTATCTCTGCTGCTTCAAGCTACTTTATCTTGCATATTTTCTCAACATAATCATACATGCATATGCTAAATCATTTGTGTTGGCTGCTACAATGTAAAAAGAACATGTTCAAAGGAGGCACACTGATTTTATTTTATTTTTTACTTAAAGAGTTTTTTTCCTGAGCAGTGGCTCACGCCTGTAATCCCAGAACTTTGGGAGGCTGAGGCAGGCAGATGACTTGAGGTCAGGAGTTCGAGACCAGCATGGCCAACCTGGTGAAACCTCATCTTTACCAAAAATACAAAAATTAGCTGGGCGTGGTGATGCATGTCAGTAATCCCAGCTACTTGGGAGGCTGAGGCAGGAAAATGACTTGAACCCAGGAGGCGGAGGTTGCAGTGAGCCGAGATTGCGCCACTGCACTCCAGCCTAAGCAACAGAACAAGACTCCTTCTCAAAAAAAAAAAAGCCGGGTGCAGTGACTCACACCTGTAATCCCAGCACTTTGGGAGGCCAAGGTGGGTGGATCACTTGAGGTCAGGAGTTCAAGACTGGCCTGACCAACATGTTGAAACCCCGTCTCTACTAAAAATACAAAATTAGCCAGGTGTGGTGGCAGGCGCCTGTAATCCCAGCTACTTGGGAGGCTGGGGCAAGAGAATCACTTAAATCTGGGAGATGAAGGTTGCCATGAGCCAAGATCGCACCACTGCACTCCAACCTAGGCAACAAGAGCAAGACTCCGTCTCAAAAAAAAGAAAAAAAAAAGACTTTTCCTTGAGTACTATGTTAGAGAGGCTCTGAGGACCATCTCTCTACTAGTCTACGAGTCTAGTTGTCCACGAGTCTAGTCATTCTACTCTGAAAGGCTAAACTTGGCTTAGCCCAGGTACCGTGCAGTTCATTCAGTGCATTTGGGAGAGTCCTGAGCATCCAGGCAGGACATGATCAGTGCAATTGAATGAAAATGGAGAGAGCAATGAGCATTCTGGAAAATGGCCTTGAGATTAAATCAGTGTTCAGTCAGCATCCATTTGCCAAGCTGGGGGTGAACTCTGGATATCCTCTGGATTCATCAGACTTCACTGAGCCATTATCTTCCCTCTGTGACTATGAGCCTGTCCACCGGAGATCTGTGCTCCCCCGGGGAAGGAACCTGGTTCCTGGAACATAGTACTGGCTCAACAGACATTGAACTGTTTGATCATCAAATCCTAAATGTATTTTTTGTCTAACCATTTTCCCTTAATTTACTTCCTAACTCCCCCAGGGACTACTGCTATATAGTCAGGAATGAGTGAATGAATGAATAAATGGATATGTTAATAAACATATTATTTGTTGTCTGATTATACATAAAAGCATTTGTATAGTTTGTGAATGTAATAGTGTTTTCTTCCTAATGTTGTTTGCTTGAATATGGTGCCGTTATTCATTATGATAAATGTATCTTTACATTTTTAAGACTTTGTGCTATTTACAAAATGCTTTCTTTTTTTTTTTTTTTTTTTTTTTTTTGAGACGGAGTCTTGCTCTGTCGCCCAGGCTGGAGTACAGTGGCCGGATCTCAGCTCACTGCAAGCTCTGCCTCCCAGGTTCACGCCATTCTCCTGCCTCAGCCTCCCGAGTAGCTGGGACTACAGGCGCCCGCCACCTCGCCCGGCTAGTTTTTTGTATTTTTTAGTAGAGACGGGGTTTCACCGTGTTCGCCAGGATGGTCTCGATCTCCTGACCTCATGATCCGCCCGTCTCGGCCTCCCAAAGTGCTGGGATTACAGGCTTGAGCCACCGCACCCGGCCCCTACAAAATGCTTTCACATACATTATCTTATTTACTCTTCACAGCAGTGCTGCAAAGTAGATATTATTGTCTCCCAGTTTAGATAAGATAGGTGATTTGTCCAAAGTACGCAATGAGCACAGAGCTGAACTTGAACCCAAATTTTGCTACACAGGCCAATAGCAGTCCTTTTCCCTAGACTGAAAGGTGAGTAAGCAGGCAAAGGTTATATTCATTTGTAAACGGATGCTTGTTTCTAAAGATATAGCATAGCATGCACTGCCCACATAGGGGAAGTGCCATCTCTAAACTCCTGGCAGGCTCTCCCACCAAGCACCTGGCTTGTCTCTGGCTACACCTGCTTTTGAATGCACAGCTGGCCTTATGCCAAGTCACTCAACAGAACTTACATTTGGCTATAGCTACTTGATACTAAAACAACCAGTGAAAAGGAAGAAACTTCAGGTAATTAACCAGTTATTATTTTGTCTACACAATGACAACCTTTGGGGTTGATTTTTTGTCTTTAAGTTAAGTTGCTATATTCATGGAAATACCACAATTATTTCTTCTCCACTTGAATGTCAGTCCACAACCAGGAAGCCAGCAGGCTTGAACAGCAGGAGTCAATATTTAAAAACTAGGTCTCAAAATGTAGCCTGCGTCCTAAGGCTCCTACTGGTGCTCTTTTCTGTGCTAATGATCTCTGTTGTTGGCATTGCTGCTGAAGACACACTTAGTATCCTAGAGCTGTAAGGACCTTTGCAATCATTTAGTGCAGTAGTTTTCAAATTTCAAAAAAGTGGTACTGAATATTTTATTTAAATGAAATCTAACATTGAAGCCCAATCAACAAAGCAAATCCAAGCCGATTTGCTTTGGCTGAAGGGGAGATTGTGATAAACCTGAGGGAGCCTGCTATAGTTTGGATGTTTGTCCCCTCCAATGATCATGTTGAAATCTTATCCCCAATATTGGACGTGGGGCCTAATGGGAGGTGTTTAGGTCATGGGGTTAGATCTCTCATTAATAGATTGATGCCCTTTCTTAGGTGGGGTCGGGGGTGAATGGTGTGTTCTTGTTCTGTGTTCCTGTGAGAGCTGGTTGTTAAAAAGAACCTGGCCCCTCCCCCACTCTCTTGTTTCCTCTCTCGCCATGTGACCTCTGCACACACTGTTTCCCCTTAGCCTTTGGTCATGAGTAGAAGCAGCCTGAGGCCCTCACCAGAAGCAGATACTGGCACCATGCTTCTTATATAGTCTGCAGAACTGTGAGCCAAATAAACCTCTTTTCTTTACATAAAACCCAGTTTCAGTTATTATTTATTTATTATTTATTTATGTATTTATTGGTTTGAAAGCCAGAGAAAGTCTAAGTTTCCTCTCTTCATAATCCAGAAATGTCTGGTATAAAGGAAAAAAAAATTCCATTCCTTTTTCAGCCCACAAGTTTGTAAAGGTGTGTCACTCTGTAGTCGTGCTTGACTTGCTTTAGTAGGAATGTGGCTTTAAGATGTTGATCTCTGCTCTCTCACTGACCACCAGTTCCTGACCATCCACTTCTGCTCAGGCACCCATGCTATTTGCTCTTTTCCAAAAGGGTCTCCTCCAAGTCCTTGGTTCCTTCCCAAATTGTAAGAGTACTTTATTCAACACCCCATTCCTAGCCTCCCAACGCAGCCTGGACTCAAGGACCAGCTACATTCATAGTTCACAGACTTACCC
Source organism: Theropithecus gelada (assembly GCF_003255815.1). Classification (NCBI taxonomy): domain Eukaryota; kingdom Metazoa; phylum Chordata; class Mammalia; order Primates; family Cercopithecidae; genus Theropithecus; species Theropithecus gelada. The sequence continues at coordinate 113,433,123 of NC_037669.1, forward strand.
ACTCTAAACTTACTGTCGTGGCTTGTTTACCTGTTTGTGTATGCCCGAGACGCTCCCTGGAAGCATCCCAACCTTCTAGTCTGCTGGGATCACCCTTTCCTTTGATATTTACATAAAACAGCTTAAGTCCCCTCCCAACTTATAAATGAGGTTTGCATCCACCCCTCCACCAACACACACACTTTGTTATAGGAAAGGTAAGTAATTAAATATTTATCTTTCAAAACACAGGGCTCATCTCATTTCCTTCCTAGAGACCATCTGGCTATAACCTGTCTCCTCACTGACCTTGACTCCAAGTCAACTCTGACTTGGTTTCTGGTTGCCTTTTTGATTGTCATGGAAAAATAGAACCACACTTTTCTCTGGAATAATGCTGCTGTTGGTGATGACAGCATCAAAAGATAGAGTCACAAAGAACACCAGGCTTCTCAGCATCACCTCATCCCCTAGTTCCCCACATATTAGTAACACAAGACTACTTTATGAACTGACTGTACTGAAGATTGGAGGACAATTAGTGGGAATATATCTACAACTAGATGCCGAATTTATTGTTTCCAGAGTCCAAGGAAAGGAGATTATATATATATATATATATATATATATATATATATATATATATATATATATTTTTTTTTTTTTTTTTTTTTTTGAGACAGAGTCTCGCCCTGTCACCCAGGCTAGAGTGCAATGGTGCCATCTCAGCTCAGGGCAACCTCCACCTCCTGGGTCCAAGCAATTCTCCTGCCCCAGCCTCCCAAGTAGCTGGGATTACAGGTGCGTACTACCACTCCCAGCTTACTTTTTGTATTTTCAGTAGAGACGGGGTTTCACCGTATTGGTCAGGCTGGTCTCAAACTCCTGACCTCAGGTGATTCATCTGCCTCAGCCTCCCAAAGTGCTGGGATTACAGGCATGAGCCACCATGCCTGGCCACTAGTCCTGTGCTTTTTCTACTGGATTTTCATTTTATCTTCTCCCAAGTACTGTGAGATATTCCAAATACTCCAAGTACTCCCAAGACAAGGCATATTGCCAGTTATCTTTCAATATCTGACTTCCCCTTCCACAGACAGTTTCCACTGAGCCCATGGCTTCCTAACTAAAGACCACTGCTTTCTCTAGCCACACTTGCAGCCAGAGGTGGCCATGTGACTAAGTTTTAGCCATGAAATGTGAGAAGGTGGTAGGTGCCCTTTTTGTCAGTTTTGCCCTTACAAAGATGGTGTATGCCTGACCCTTTACTTCCTTTCTGCTAGCTATGAGATGGGCAGAATAAAAGTAGGCATCTTAAACCCAGAGATAGCTGGGTGTAGTGGCTAATGCCTATAATCCTAGCACTTTGGGAGGCCAAGGAGGATGGATTACCTGAGGTCAGGAATTTGAGATCAGCCTGGCCAACATGGTGAAATCCTGTCTCTACTAAAAATACAAAAAAATTAGTCGGGTGTGGTGGCGTGTGCCTGTAGTCCCAGCTACTCGGGAGGCTGAGGCAGGAGAATCGCTGGAACCCGGGAGGCGGAGGCTGCAGTGAGCCGAGATCATGCCACTGCCCTCCAGCCTGGGCGATATAGCAATACTCAAAACTAGAGCAAATCTCAAAAAACGAAACAAAAACAGAGATGAACTACCTATTTCCAGACAACTATGGAGAAAGAAACAAGCATCTACTGGAGGCTGAGACAGGAGAACTGCTGGAACCCGGGAGGCAGAGGCTGCAGTGAGCTGAGATCAGGCCACTGCACTCCAGCCTGGGTGGCACAGCAAGACTCTGTCTCAAAAAAAAAAAAAAAAAAAAAAAGCAGAGATGAACTACTTACCTCTGAACATCTACAGAGAAAGAAACAAGCAACTACTTTTTTAAAGCCAATGCATTTTGGCACTCTGCTACAGACGCTTAGGTGGAACCCAGTTAAATACAGTGACCATCCTCATGGATGCCAGCGTCCTTGCAGGAGACACAACCAGTAAGAGGCAGAGCTGGGGGCTTGGACCCAGGGCTCTAACCACGGTGCTTTCTTCAACCTTTCTAAAGATTATGAAATCTGACATGATAGTCCATGCCTTTTCGTAGTTTTCTTGTTTAAAATAGCTACTAATTTTTCTTCTGTTAAGGTAACACTGTCTAATGATCTGTCAACATCTACCTCAGCAGCTGACTTAGCTTAGCTTGGGAGCTCAAGAGTACAAAACATTTTCTGGAAACAATGCTTTCTTTCTTTTTAGTAGGTTCATCAGGTAATCTGCTGGCATGAAACTTACAGGCAGAAAACTTACATCCAACAAGGATAAAGGAGGCTTTAGAAATACATAGAGGAAATGGAGGGTCCAGGTAATGAAAGCTAGTTGCTATGGACTCAGTGAATGTACCTCCCTCCCTCCATCCTCTCTAATAATCCTGCTAAGGCCCTCGAGTGAGTGAAAGTGAAACAATCTTATCATACCCAACAAAAACACAGGGAGACAGGAATTTAATTTCAAGCCATCATTCTTCACCCTTACCAGGAAGAATAAATCAACATTTGACAACCCTATACTAACTTCATCCAAAGAACAGATGTTATTAACTGTATTTTCCGATTTGCTTAAATAACAAACAATAGTGAACTCATAGAGCATTTGCTATATACCATACAACGTTCTACATGATTTTCGCATATTAACTCAGAAGTTTCAGTTAAGGTAGGTATAATTATTATTCTCATTTTACAGACAAGGAAACAAAAGCACAAATATATTTTACATGTGTGTAAGTAGAGTAAATATATTTTGGTTAGCATAAAAAATGTCATCTTCCAGAGATTCTTTGTTGATGGTATGCTGAATGATAGTTGTTGATGAAGTGTGGTCACAAATCAGTTTTCTCTCACCTAAAATTATACTCCTCTGAAACGAACCTGCTTCTTTTTTTTTTTTTTTTTTTTTTTTTTTTTGAGATGGAGTCTCCCTCTGTCGCCCAGGCTGGAGTGCAGTGGCACGATCTGGGCTCACTGCAAGCTCCGCCTCCCGGGTTCACACCATTCTGCTGCCTCAGCCTCCCGAGTAGCTGGGACTACAGGCACCCGCCACCTCGCCCGGCTAATTTTTTGTATTTTTAGTAGAGACGGGGTTTCACCATGTTAGCCAGGATGGTCTCCATCTCCTGACCTCGTGATCCGCCCGTCTTGGCCTCCCAAAGTGCTCGGATTACAGGCTTGAGCCCCCGCTCCCGGCCATGAACCTGCTTCTTTAGTGGGAAAAACTGTCTCCGGACACGGTGGCTCGAGCCTGTAATCCCACACTTTGGGAGGCTTAGGCAGGCAGATCACCTGAGGTCGGGAATTCGAGACCAGCCTGACCATGTGGGTTTAGTAGAGACAGAAACCCTGTCTCTACTAAAAATACAAAATTAGCCAGGCATGGTAGCCCACGCCTGTAATCCCAGCTACTCAGGAGGCTGAGGCAGGAGAATCGCTTGAACACAGAAGGCGGAGGTTGCGGTGAGCCAAGATCACGCCATTGCACTCCACCCTGGGCAACAAGAGCAAAACTCTGTCTCAAAAAAAATAAAAAACAAATAATAATAATAATAATAATACAAAAAATTAGCCAGGTGTAGTGGCCGGCACCTACAATTACAGCTACTTGGGAGGCTGAGGCAGGAGAATCGCTTGAACCCAGGAGGCGGAGGTTGCAGTAAGCTGAGATCACGCCATTGCCCTCCAGCCTGGGTGACAGAGCCAGACTCCATTCCCTCCCCCCACCAAAAAAAAAAAAAAAACCTGAAGTACTAATATCAATCTTTGTTTTAGGAAAAATGAGTATTTAAATATTTATCTTTCAAAATATGTACTTAATACAAATTAATAGTTAACCAAGAACCCCCCAAAAAAGGTTCATAGGATTTTAACCATTTTAGTTAGGAGAGAACTGTACTAATGGAATTTATGTGTACTCTGTTTAAATAATTTCAAAGATTTTTATAACTTTTTAGTGTCAAAGCAAAACTATTGTGTTCCATTGTCACATTGTTTTATGGTAGCTAAGTCTACCATTGAAATGTTGAAATAGTTTCGCTTGTCAATTCAAGGTTGAAGAGTCAGTACAGCTTCTCTTTTTTAAGTAATATTGTTTTTTGTCTATGCTATATGTGACCAAGATTTATAATTTTCTCTATCCTCACTTTCTTCTGCTTTGGGGTAGCAAAGTGATTAAAAACAAAACAAAACAAAGATGTGGGTGGGGTGTGGGCGCTGTGGCTCACGCCTGTAATTTCAACATTTTGGGAGGCTGAAGCGGGTGGATCACCTGAGGTCAGGAGTTCAAGACCAACCTGGCCAACATGGTGAGACCCTGTCTCTACTAAAAATACAAAAATCAGCAGGGCATGATGGCAGGTGCCTGTAACCCTAGCTACTCCGGAGGCTGAGACAGGAAAATCACTTGAACCCAGGAGGCAGAGGTTGCAGTGAGCTGACATCTCACCATTGCACTCCAGCCTGGGTGACAGAGTGAGACTCTGTCTCAAAACGAAACAAACAAACAAAAAGAAACAAAGATGTTAACTAAATTTCTTAGCAATCTCTCATGGCAGATAAAATGTGAATGTCATTGGGTGGGACTTTTAGGAAATCTCTTTAAAAGAAGTATACTCTCAGCTAACAAATGTTTTCCATTGCCTTTTCTCTTCTGTCTTTGAGCGTGGACATGATGGCAGAGGTGGTGCAGGGAGCTTGTGTTCATGAGGCAATAAACACACACTAAGGATGGCTGAGTGGAAGCAGAGAAGGAGCCTGGATTGGGAGCCACCATGCCAGCCCTGAAATGCCTAGCTCCAGACACATAATGGGGAGAAAATAAAAGTCTTAATTTCTTTTTCTTTTTTTTCTTTTTGAAACGAAGTCTCGCTCTTGTCCCCCAGGCCGGAGTGCAATGATGCGATCTCGGCTCACTTCAACCTCTGCCTCCCGGGTTCAAGTGATTCTCCTGCCTCAGCCTCCGGAGTAGCTGGGATTACAGGCACCTGCCACCACACCTGGCTAATTTTTGTATTTTTAGTAGAGATGGGGTTTCACCATGTTGGCCAGGCTGGTCTTGAACTCCTGACCTCAGGTGATCCGCCCGCCTTGGCCTTCCACAGTGCTGGGATTGCAGGCGTGAGCCACCGCACCTGGTCTAAAAGTCTTAATTTCTTTAAAATTCTGTTTTTCTGCCTTCTCTTACAGCCAAATGAAGTTTCTAAATTTAAGTGATTAGATAAATAGCAGCAGAGGCTATAGAGGTTTTCAGCATCTTGAAGCTTAAAAATTGGGATAGGTCGGGCCGGGTGCAGTGGCTCACACCTGTACCCCCAGCACTTTGGGAGGCCGAGGTGGGCAGATCACAAGGTCAGGAGATCGAGACCATCCTGGCTAACACGGTGAAACCCCATCTCTACTATAAATACAAAAAATTAGCGGGGTGTCGTAGCAGGCACCTGTATTCCCAGCTAGTTGGAAGGCAGGAGAATGGTGTGAACCCGGGAGGCAGAGGTTGCAGTGAGCCAAGATCACACTACTGCACTCCAGCCTGGTTGACAGAGCAAGACTCCATCTCAAAAAAATAAAAAATAAAAATCGGGATAGATCTACAAAGTATGGTTAAACATTCTGTTCTACAGCCACAAGGTATTTTCAAACAGTATCTGAAATTAAATCATCTGTTGGCAAATCAGATCAATCATTCAAAAATAAGATTCAGTTACTAAGAAAAGAAAAAACACTAAATGCTACCAACCACTCTCCATTTATTTCAATAAAATTAATTTGGACATAGAAAAGAAGACATGCACTGATTTTTTTTCTTTGAAAATGGACAAGAAGTACATAAAGTATTTTGATTTTTTTAAATGATGAATTATTGTGCTCAGATATATGCATATAGGTAGTATTGCTCATTCAGGTGAATGGGTTTTAACTTTAACAAAGGAAGCAGTAGAAACTTCTCAATTGTAGAATTGAAAAAAATATATAAAAAGTATTGGTAAGAAGGAGATTTTAGGCCATGCCAGTGTCTCATGCCTGTAATCCCAGCATTTTGGGATATCAAGGCAGGTGAATCACTTGAGCTCAGGAGCTTGAGACCAGCCTGAGCAACATGGTGAAACCTCATTTCTTCCAAAAATACAAAACATTAGCTGGGCATGGTGGTGTGACCCGGTGGTCCCAGCTACTCGGAAGGCTGAGGTGGGAGGATTGCTTAAGCCTGGGAGGCAGAGGTTGTAGTGAACTGAGATCACGCCACTGCACTCCAGCCTAGGTGACAGAGTGAGAGCTCATCTCAAAAAAAAAAAAAAAAAAGAGAGAGATTTTAAAAATATATACAAATATATATTTCATACTAATGATAATAGCTATTATTTAAAATGTACCAATAATAAGCCAAGTTCGATAGTAGATCTTGGAGCGTGGAGGCAGGCCTTTTGACTTACCCCCAAATCTGGGCTTTATTTCTTTAAATCACTGGTGACAGCATAAGAATCCTGTATTTGAGGAAATGTATTCAGTGGATTCATTAATGTATTGCTGAGTTTCTTCTTCTTTTCTCCCCATATTTTCAAGAAAATCTTCATTCCAAAAAGTGATGAGATTTTGAGAGGCATTTTTATGCCACTAATAATTTTCTCAGTGATAGGTCCTAACCACAACTCTATCATTTTCTATATCTGTATAACAAATTACCACAAACTTAGTGGCTTGAGCAATACCCATTTATCACCTCAAACTTTCTGTAAGGTGAAAGTCTGGTGTGGCATACTGGGTTACCTGTTTGGGGCCTCACAAGGCTGAAATCAGGGTGTCAATCAAGCCACGTCCTCATCTCAAGATTAGGACTTTCTTCCAAGCTCCCTTAAAGGGCTGGTAAAAGTTAAGTTCCTTGCAATATAGGACTGCAGTCATTTTCTGGCTGGCTGTTGACCCGGGTATACCCTCAAGTTCTTGAGATCACCCACACGTTCCAGCCATGTGCCCGCCTTCTCTCACAACCTGGCAGTTGGCTTGTCTTCAAGCCCGCAGGAGAGTTCACTGATGCTTCACCTTCCTGGTTTTTTTTTTTTTTTTTAGACAGAGTCTCCTACTATCACCCAGCCTGGAGTGCAGTGGCACAATCTCAGCTCACTGCAACCTCCACCTCCTGGGTTAGAGCGATTCTCCTGCCTCAGCCTCCCAAGTAGCTGGGATTACAGGTGCGCACAGCCTACCTTCTTTTAAAGAGATCATTTGATTAAGCCAGGTCCTCCCGGGACCATCTCCCTTGCGATAAAGTCAGGGTGAACCAATTAGTAACCTCATCATGGGGATCTGTGGAATCACCAGCGATGAATCCATCACAGTCACTGTTCCCACTCACACTCTGGAGAAGGGGGTTTTAGAGGGCACGTGTATCAGGGGACAGAATGCTGGGGACCATTTCAAAATCCTTCCTAACCCAACAACCTAGGGCATTTTGTTGCTTGAAATTATCATGATTACTTTAAATTCACAGCCCTGAAGAGGGTGGCAATGCCCAGATTCTGACCTAATTATCAAGAAGTGTCATTATCAGCACCGCACTGTCACCACTGTTTTGAAGTTAGATATTCAACACTTGAGGATGTCAATTCCTTCAAACTAGAATAAAAACAGATGCACTGTTGCTACTGCATCCTTCTATATAGATGTCATAAGCAATGCACTTTCAGACCTCCGCCCTTGGGGCTGGCACCGACGAGTTTCCTCATCAGGCCAGTCCTGCTGCATGGTCTGGAACCGGCAGCAATGGTGGCAACTCTCTCATTAGGGTAGTGCTTCAGTATGGCTCTAGATCTTATTTATGGAGACTTAGCCGTTTACTCCAGCCTTCTCAATTATCCCATCAACTACCTAACATCTTTTATTAAATCTATTTCAGCTAAAATTAGCCAGGGTGAACTCTGTTATTTGAAAACAAGAGCCTTGACCAATATAGTAATTAATAGCAGATGTGGTGATGGGCAACAGACGTTTCAAGCAATGCTCATGTGATGTGGTCAGGTTAAAAGGCAGCGAGGATCCAGACTACGGCAGCAGAGGAGAGAGCGTTACCTAAATGATCACTTGGCCATGTGGAATGAGGAGCCTATCAAAGACAAGCATTTCAGGGAGCAAATAATCATAGTTATACAAGAGACAAGAAGAAGAAGGCATGTGGAAGATTAAGCTGGATGCTTCTAATTGTTATGAGAACAAAAAGACAGTGGGATGGTTAATGTGATATGTCATTGGCTAGGCTACAGTTCCAAAATATTTGGTCAAATGCTAGTCTGGATGTTACTGTGATAGGTTTTTTGGTTTTGTCTTTTGTTTTTGAGATAGAGTCTCACTCTGTCTCACCCAGGCTGGAGTGCAGTGGCACCATCTCAGCTCACTGCAACATCTGCCTCCCAGGTTCCAGCAATTCTCCTGCCTCGGCCTCCCAAGTAGCTGGGATTACAGGCACCTGCCACCACACCTGGCTAATTGTTTGTATTTTTAGTAGAGTCGGGGTTTTGCCATGTTGGCCAGGCTGGTATTGCACTCCTGACCTCAGGTGATCCTCCTGCCTCGGGCCTCCCAAAGTACTGGGATTACAGACATGAGCCACCACACCCACTCTGTGATGGTATTTTTAAAGATGAGGTTAACGTTTAGATTGCTAAGCCTGTAAACGCAGCACTTTGGGAGGCCAAGGTGGGTGGATCACTTGAGGTCAGGAGTTCAAGATCAGCCTGATCAACATGGTGAAACCCTGTCCTTACCAAAAATACAAAAATTAGCTGGGTGTGGTGGCAGGGACCTGTAATCCCAGCTACTTGGGAGACTGAAGCAGGAGAACTGCTTGAACCTGGGAGGCAGAGGTTGCAGTGAGCCGAGATCGTGCCTTTGCACTTTAGCCTGGGTGACAAAGTGAAACTTTAAAAAAAAAAAAAAAAAAGAGAGAGAGAGAGATGCCTATGATCAGGTAACTGAGAGGAAAAATATTCCAGTTGAATTTACTGTTGGCTCCATTGCACATGGCAATACTAAGAAGCACCCTATAGGAATGTCTGTGTTATAAAAGTTTTTTTTTGTTGTTTTTTTTTTTGAGACAGAGTCTCGCTCTGTCTCCCAGGCTGGAGTGCAGTGGTGCGATCTCAGCTCAGTGTAACCTCTGCCCACTGTAACCTCCGCCTCCCAGGCTCAAGAAATTCTCCTGCCTCAGCCTCCCGAGTAGCTGGGACTACAGGCGCGCACCACCACGCCTGGCCAAATTTTGTATTTTTAGTAGAGACAGGATTTCACCGTGTTAGTCAGGATGGTCTCAATCTCCTGACCTCGTGATCCCCGTGGCTTCCCAAAGTGCTGGGATTACAGGCGTGAGCCACCGCGCCCGGCTATAGAAGTATTTCTCTACATCCATCATGTAGCAGCCATTTCTTTGTCACTTTTTAACGTAGCTCAATAACTCCACTTGCAGAAGTGGACTGACATAGCATGCTAGTCCCACTCAGGGGTGACCTGATGGTCAGTGTAGAAAAATAAATATTCCCAATGGGCAGAACTTAAAACAACACATCTCATAATCCATTTATCTGGAAAGAAACACGAGTTGCAGATCAACATTAATTTGTAGCCAATAGCTAATAATTTCACTGGATAGTCAGGGACTTGGGAGGAATAACATTGGAGGATTGGTGATAAAGAGAACTGGAGCAAAACCCTCTCAGCCAAAGTCTAGAGTTGGAGAATAGTTGTGTCACATGTAAAGACCCATATAGATGGGCATCGCGTGAAAGATTTTCAATAGATGGTTGAACAAGACCAATGACTGGATTAGAAAAAATGTGGTATATATACACCATGGAATACTATTCAGCCATACAAAAATAATCATAATGTATTTTGTAACAATTCGAATGGAGCTGGAGGCCACTATTCTAAAGTGAACTAGCCCAGGAATGGAAAACCAAATACCATATATTCTCACTTATAAGTTGGAGCTAAGCCATAGGTATGCAAAGGCATACAGAGTGGTGTAATGGACTTTGGAGACTCAGAATGCAGAGGTTGGGAGGTGGGTGAGGGATAAAAGACTTCATATAGGGGCCGGGCACGTTGGCTCACACCTTTAATCCCAGTACTTTGGGAAGTTGAGGCGGGCAGATCACCTGAGGTCAGAAGTTTCAGACCAGCCTGACCAACATGGAGAAACCCCATCTCTACTAAGAATGCAAAATTAGCTGGGCATGGTGTCTTGCGCCTGTAATCCCGGCTACTTGAGAGGCTGAGGCAGGAGAGTTGCTTGAACTGGGGAGGCAGAGGTTGTGGTGAGTCGAGATAGCGCCATTGCACTCCAGCCTGGGCAACAAGAGCCAAACTCCGTCATGTGAGCCACCACGCCTGGCTGAAATCAATATAGTTTAGATACGGATTTGTCTACCTGGTCTACCAAGCTTCTGCTGGCAACACCATCTGTAGACTTACCAAGTGCTTTACTCACTGTCACTGCAATTTACATAACATTGCTTCTGACCAGGGATCTTACTGAATAGCAAAATATTAGGACAATGAGTTGAAGCATTTAGGATGCACTAAGATTTCTAACCAGAAGCAGTTGGCTTCATAAAACAGTGAAGTGACCTACTGAAGATTTAGTTTTGGTGCCTATTGGGAAATATCTTAGAAAGTTCAGACACCATCCTGTAGAATACAGTATATGCTAGAAAACAGCCACCGATATGTGGTATTTTCTCTTCCATGGCCAAAACACATAAGCACTTCTTAGGAACTAAGAAGTGAAAATAGGAGTGACATTTCTCACTATTTCCTGAATGGCCCACTAACAAAATTTTTATTTCATATCCTTTGATACACAATGTGGCCACTGAATAATACATCCCTTTTTTTTTTTTTTTTTTTTTTTTTTTTTTTTTTGAGACAGGATCTTGCTCTGTCACCCAAGCTGGAGTACAGCGGCACAATCACAGCTCACTGTAACCTGGAATTCCTGAGCACAAGTGATTGTCCCACTTCAGCCTCCCAGGTAGCTAGGACTACAGGTGCATGCCACCACACCTAGCTAATTTTTTAATTTTTTGTAGAGATGGAGATCTCACCATGTTGCCCAAGCTGGTCTTGAACTCCTGACCTCAAGTGATCCTCCTGCCTCAGCCTCCCAAAGTACTGGGATTGCAGTCACTCAGCTAGAATATTTCTTTTAACACAAGTTTTTCTGTAAGGTACTTCTTATTTAGTATTGCCATATCCATTCATAAACGTTGATGAAAACTAGAGCTTCCACATATAGGCAGGACTACTACAGGCTCAAATCCCAAGGAATGAAAGTTTGGGTTACTGCACACTAGATAAAGAACCCCAATTAGGTGAATCGATACTGATTTGAAGATAAAAGTAATATGGGGGCCGGGCGAGGTGACTCTTACACCTGTAATCCCAGCACTTTGAGAGGCCAAGGTGGGCAGATCACTTGAGGTCAGGAGTTTGAGACCAGCTTGACCAACCTGGTGAAACCCCGTCTCTACTGAAAATAGCAAAATTAGCCAAGTGTGGTGGCAGGCACCTGTAATCTCAGCTACTTAGGTGGCTGAGACAGGAGAATCACTCGAACCCGGGAGGCGGAGGTTGCAGTGAGCCAAGATGGCACCATTGCACTCCAGCCTGTGCAACAGAGCGAGACTCCGTCTCAAAAAAAAAAAAAGTAATATGGAATGGTTAGTTGATGAAGAAAGTTATAATCATCAACTAAAGGTCATTTCCAGAAAATACAATGGATTTTCTGTTTTACCCTTGATTTGTTTACTATGTTTTATGGTATTTATTTTATAATTTAGCCCACATATTATAAAATATCAAGGCAGAATTAAGAAAACATAATCATCACTACATATATTAGTCCTAGAAAAGATTTTACTGAATAAGAGTCTTAGAGTCTTCTTGCTTGTGGAGAGAATGAGGTTTTTTTGTTTTACGAGAGATTATCAGCTTGTTAGATAAGAACATAGTTTTTATTGCTATTTTTGTTGTAAGTTTGGAAAATAGATGTATATCCAGACAGAGTGAACTCTACGGGACATCTGTTTTTTGTGACTGCTGAAAATACTTCTGGATTTCTTACTTTGTAAATCTAATTTTCCCCAGTTTGAATCCCCAAAACTATATTCTTTTTTTTTTTTTTTTTTTTTGAGACGGAGTCTCGCTCTGTCGCCCAAGCTGGAGTGCAGTGGCGCGATCCTGGCTCACTGCAAGCTCTGCCTCCTGGGTTCACGCCATTCTCCTGCCTCAGCCTCCCGAGTAGCTGGAACTACAGGCGCCCGCCACCGCGCCTGGCTCATTTTTTGTATTTTTAGTAGAGACGGGGTTTCACCATGGTCTCGATCTCCTGACCTTGTGATCCGCCCGCCTCGGCCTCCCAAAGTGCTGGGATTACAGGCGTGAGCCACCGCGCCCGGCCAAAACTATATTCTTACAGACTCTTGCAAATAGTGAAAGACATTATGTGGTTTCTGCTATGTGGGGAAATGGGGTCTGCACAGGGAATTCCTTTTTTGATGATGGGAAGGGCACCAGAGGTAGAGGTAGTGATGGAGCCTTCCTATTTAACCCTTGCTACATATTTGAGAGTGAAAGCAGGTGATAATTTCTCTTTTTTGGATACGGAGTTTTGCTCTTGTTGCCCAGGTTGGAGTGCAGTGGTGCAATCTCAGCTCACATGCAACCTCTGCCTTCCGGGTTCAAGTGATTCTTCTGCCTCAGCCTCCTGAATAGCTGGGATTACAGGCATGCGCCACCACACCTGGCTAATTTTTGTATTTTTAGTAGAGACAGGTTTCACCATGTTGGTCAGGCTGGTCTCGAACTCCTGACCTCAAATGATCCGCCTGCCTTGGCCTACCAAAGTGCTGTCATTACAGGCATGATCCACTGCATCCAGCCTGCTATTAATAATTTCAAGGGCAAACCAGGACTGTACTAAACAGATGAGCCTTACAGTCACCTTAATAATACGATTTACTTACTACCATTTGCTGCTTAAATTAGTGAGAATAGACTTACTTGTTTTTTTTTGTTTGTTTTTTGTTTTGTTTGTTTTTGTTTTGAGACAGACTCTCACTCTGTCGCCCAGGCTGGAGTGCAGTGGTGTGATCTCAGCTCACTGCAACCTCCACTTCCCAGGTTCAAGCGATTCTCCTGCCTCAGCCTCCTGAGTAGCTGGGATTACAGATGTCTGCCACCACGCCCGGCTAATTTTTGTATTTTTAGTACAGACGGGGTTTCACCATGTTGGTCAGGCTGGTCTCGAACTCCTGACCTCGTGATCCACCCACCTCGGCCTCCCAAAGTGCTGGGATTACAGGCGTGAGCCACGGCACCCGGCCAACTTACTTGTTTTTAACTAAAAATCTTAACCAACATAACTTAGGATTTTTAGTATTACAACATTATTTAACAATATAGGCTGAGTGCAGTGGGTCACACCTATAATCTCAGCACTTTGGGAGACCAAGATGGGAGGACTGCTTGGGGCCAGAAGTTTGAGACCAACCTGGGAAACATAGTAGGACACTGCCTCTATTAAAAATTTTAATGGCAAATTACTTTTGCACCAACCTGATATATAGGTGGATCATGTTTGCTTTGTTGTGCCTACGACACAGGAGAAAATATTCTATTCTACATATTTATAAAGCAAATTCAGATTAATTTAAATTCATAGAATCTATTATATCAATAATAGTTGACTTAATGTAGCCATATGCTTGTTGCCTAAAGAACCATGACTTACACTGATGTTATGTGTTGTTAATGAAGCCTACAAAATGGAAACAAAGTATCTCATAATGTTTTTACAAACGGATTCACTGACATATATATGAGTTGAGGTTGTTAAATAAAAGTATTAATAGGCCAGGCATGGTGCCTCCTGCCTGTAATCCCAGAACTTTGAAAGGCTGAGACAGGAGGATCATTTGAGCTCAGGAGTTCAAGACCAGCCTAGGCAACATAGTGAGACCCCATCTCCAAAAAAAAAAAATTTTCTGGCCGGGCGCGGTGGCTCACGCCTGTAATCCCAGCACTTTGGGAGGCCAAGGCGGGCAGATCACGAAGTCAGGAGATCGAGACCATTCTGGTTAACATGGTGAAACCTCATCTCTACTAAAAATACAAAGAAAAAAAAACTAGTGGTGGCAGTTGCCTGTAATCCCAGCTAATCAGGAGGCTGAGGCAGGAGAATGGCGTGAACCTGGGAGGTGGAGCTTGCAGTGAGCTGAGATCGCGCCACTGTACCCCAGCCTGGGTAACAGAGCGAGACTTCGTCTCAAAAAAAAAAAAAAAAAAAAAAAAAATTTCTTTTTTTAATTAGCTGTGGGTGATAGTACACACCTGTGGTTCCAGCTACTTGGGAGGCTGAGGTGAGAGGATTGCTTATGCCTGGGAAGTTGAGGCTGCAATGAGCCACTGCACTCTAGCCTGGGTGACAAAGTGAGACCGTGTCTTAAAAATATATACATATGGCCAGGCGCGGTGGCTCACGCCTGTGATCCCAGCACTTTGGGAGGCTGAGGTTGGTGGATCACAAGGTCAAGAGATCAAGACCATCCTGGCCAACATGGTGAAACCCCATCTCTACAAAAAAAAATACAAAAATTAACTGGGCATGGTGGTGTGCACCTGTAGTCCCAGCTACTCGGGAGGCTGAGGCAGGAGAATTGCTTGAACCTGAGAAGCAGAGGTTACAGTGAGCCGAGATTGCGCCCCTGCACTCCAGCCTGGTGACAGAGCGAGATTTCGTCTCAAAAAAAAAAAAAGAAAAATTTATATATATATATATATACACACACACACACACACACTCATATATATATGTATTACTAGAACAAAATTTATACTTCAAGAAATCTATAAGTTGACATGTATTAAAATTGTCATCATCTAATTTCTGTGCTGTAAATATAAATTATTTTGTGATATTTATATAGCTATATGTCTATTGTTCTTTGCTATAAATAAAAGCATCTGTCCTATAATACTATTAATGTCAGAAATCCAAGAAGAATTAAACATCAGTCTCATTTATCATTCCAATGTCTTCATTAAAACCACGTTATTGAAGACTTACTGGCACTTTACTTCCTCATTCAGCAATTCATATGGGCACTGTGCTAGTAGCTGATACTGTAATGAGCAAACAGACATGATGCTTTAGACATAATTGTGAGTCTAGTAGTCTCAGAAAAGAAATGCATTAATTAAATTATAATACAAATAAATATAACTACAAACTGTAACAAGTTCCCTGAGAAAAATGCTACATGCTTTGGGATCTAGATTATGTAGGGAGTCAGGGAAGAGCTTCTTGAGGATGTGGTATTAGAACTGAGACCTGAAAATGACTAAGCAATAACTAAGTGTTAGAATGTATTAAAGAGGCTGCTCTAGACATAGAGGAAAGCATGTAAACAGCCTGTGAAGCAAAACTGGGCATACGTTTTAGTTCAAGGCACTGAAAGGAGACTGTGTGGTCGCAGATGAGAGCAAGAGAGAGGGGGACAAGTGGGGGCTCTCGAGGCAGCTACCACTGCCGCAGGGCACTACAGAGGCTTTGCCCAGGTCGTCTCTCCAGTCCTGGGGGATTGGATGGGTCAGTAACAACATTAAACACAATACCAAGAAGAGAAATTAGGTTCGGAGATGACAGACAGTGCAGGAATTCCATCAGAAAAAGTAAAAGCAAAGAGAGATGGAGAGGGAAATCCAAGCCAAAGTCCTTGTGCTACAGCCAAAAACTAGGAGTCCAGACACTAAAAACAGCAAAACCAAAGACGAACATGAAGTTTAGATCAAGCTGTCAAACCAAACATATCTATCTTTCTATTCTTTCTCTCCCAAATCCCTTTAGCCTACCAAAAAAAAAAAAAAAAGTTTAAATTTTCCTTTGGCTGGGTGCAGTGGCTCACGTCTGTAATCCCAGCACTTTGGGAGGCCAAAGCAGGTGGATTGCTTGAGCCCAGGAGTTCAAGACCAGCCTGGGCACACAGCAAAACCCTGTCTCTACAAAATATACAAAAAGTAGCCAGGCATGGTGGTAAGTGCCTGGAGTCCCAGCTACTGGGGAGGCTGAAGTGGGAGGATCACCTGAGCCCAGGGAGGTCAAGGCTGCAGTTAGCCATGATTTCGTGACTACATTCCAGCCAAGTTAATAGAGTGAAACCTTGTCTCAAAAAGAAAAGAAAAGAAAAGAAGAGAGAGAGAGAGAGAAAGAAAGAAAGAGAGAGAGAAAGAAAGAAAGAAAGAAAGAAAGAAAGAAAGAAAGAAAGAAAGAAAGAAAGAAAGAAAAGAAAAGAAAGGACAGAAAAAGAAAGAAAGAAAGAGAGAGAGAGAAAGGAAGGAAGGAAGGAAGAAAGAAGGAAGGAAAGAAAGAAAGAAAGAGATAGAGAAAGGAAGAAAGAAAGAAAGAGAAAGAAAGAGAGAGAGAAAGGAAGAAAGAAAGAAACATTTCTCTTATAAAGGGTAATCTTATAAGGGGTAATTGTGCTTAAAAACAAACAAAAATGTACCATCATCTGACCAGAAATTTGAGGAAGAAACAAAGTGATGTGAAATTAAAGGGAAATAGCCAATAACTAAAAACAAAACAAAACAAAAAACCGACCCAGTCTACAGCACACACAGAAGAGTATTTCAGCGAAGTTGTATTTTACAAACAGAAATTGTTTATAATTTGCATTGACAAGGTATTTATTTTCCCTGCACTCTTTTGCACATTTAAAATGTTGTACATTCTGCATGTGTTACACTGGGAATAGTTTCAGGAGGCCCAGCTGGGTCTGCTAGAGGGTTAGTACACCTGGAAAAACAACCCTGGGCAATTGATCTCCAATTCGCCTCTTCTGACAGTAAGCATTCAGGAATGTGCTAGGGTGGTCACGAGTTAGTTTGCGTTTGGTGACCATTAGAAATGTAACCAAAGGATCCAGGACAGTTGAAAGTGATCAAGAAGGAGTAAAGCCTCTGAGAGAATGGCAAGAAGAGCTCTTAAGGACCCCCAAGAGTTCTATCCGCCGGGCGCGGTCACTCACGCCTGTAATCCCAGCACTTTGGTAGGCCAAGGAGAGTGGATCACCTGAGGTCTGGAGTTCGAGACCAGCCTGACCAACATGTGAAACCCCGTCTCTACTAAAAATACAAAAATTAGCTGGACATGGCGGCACAATGCCTGTAGTCCCAGGCTGAGACAGGAGAATCGCTTGAACCCAGGAGGTGGAGGCTGCAGTGAGCCGAGATCGCGCCATCGCACTCTAGCCTGAGGGACAAGGGTGAGACTTAATCTCAGGAAAAAAAAAAAAGAGTTACATCCATCAACAGGTGGTACCGCCAGCAGCAAGACACCTCTGTGGGAGAGGGCAACCAGGTGACTGTCCCCTCCAACAGGGAGATTGCTGCTGTGCCTTTTGCTCCCCATAGCTGTCTGGATATAGTAACTTATATCTTTTCTATTTCCATTCAAGGTATTTGTGTTATTTACCTGGCACACTTCACTGTCTTCCAACTAACAAAATCATCTTTATGAAAATTTCACGATTACCTGTTTTTAAAAATAAATGAATAGGCCAGGCATGATGGCTCATGCCTGTAATCCCAGTGCTTTGGGAGGCTGAGGCAGGCAGATCACTTGAGGTCAGGAGTTTGAGACCAGTATGGACAACATGGCAAAACCCATCTCTACTAAAACTACAAAAATTAGCCGAGTGCGGTGGCACACGCCTGTAATCCCAGCTACTTGGGAGACTGAAGCAGGAGAATCGCTTGAGCCCAGAGGCGGAGGTGGCACTGAGCCAAGATCACCACTGTACTCCAGCCTGGGCAACAGAGCGAGACTATGTCTCAAAAATAAATAAATAAATAAATAAATAAATAAATAAATAAATAAATATCCTTGAAGAGTTCTTGAGAATAAGGCCACATGCCATAAGCATCCAGCACAACTGATTTTTCCTCAACATTGGAACAGTCTGATATTTCTTTGATTAAACACCTGATGAAATGTTTAGCTTATGTTTAGAAGCCATGCTATAGAAACACATCTATGTCTTTAATCATTACTGTCACACTAAATGTGGTGAATGCTTTTACTACAAGAGGCACATACTCATTCTGGGACAAAGCTCACTGAGTTGAATGACAGGCAAAATCATCCGCCATATTTTAAAACTTTTTTCTTTAAATGTTTACCCTATAATCTAATTGAATTCTAGAAAATTAAATAAGAGTATAATATACTTCAACTGTAAAAATAAGAGTCATAGGCCAGGAGTGGTGGCTCAAGCCTGTAATCCCAGCACTTTGGGAGGCCAAGGTAGGTGGATCACTTGAGGTCAGGAGTTTGAGACCAGCCAGGCCAACATGGTGAAACTCCCTCTCTACTAAAAAGTATAAAGGCCAGGCTCAGTGGCTCATGCCTGTAATCCCAGCACTTTGGGAGGCCGAGGCGGGTGGATCACAAGGTCAGGAGATCCAGACCACGGTGAAACCCCGTCTCTACTAAAAAATACAAAAAAATACAAAAAAAAAAAAAAAATTAGCCGGGCGTGGTAGAGGGCGCCTGTAGTCCCAGCTACTCAGGAGGCTTAGGCAGGAGAATGGCGTGAATCCAGGAGGCGGAGCTTGCAGTGAGCCGAGATTGCGCCACTGCACTCCAGCCTGGGGGACAGAGCGAGACTCCATCTCAAAAAAAAAAAAGTATAAAAATTAGTGGGCAAGGTGGTGCATGACTGGAGTCCCAGCTATTCAGGAGGCTGAGGCAGAAGAATCGCTTGAACCTGGGAGGTGGAGGTTGCAGTGAGCCGGGGTCACACCACTGCACTCCAGCCTGGGCAACAGAGCAAGACTCCATCTCTCCCAAAAAAAAACCATTCCAGGTATGCTCTAAGCTCAGAGGCAACAAAAATGAAAAGTGGAGTAGCTTTCACACAATTGTCAGAGTAATTCATTAAATTGTGAGTCTCAGATAAGCCATGTGAGTCAGAGTTTTTCCTCTTCCACTACAATTAGTAAAGGACAGCTACTGCTGCTTTTCCCCCCACCGCCCAAAGTGAACAAGCTGCCTGGAGTGTGAGTGTAATGAGTGTTGAGCTAGAGAAAGAAGGGGACTGAAGTGACTGCAGACCTCCACAGTGAGGAAAGGAAGAAAAGGGAAAAGGAGAGGAGATAAATCAGGCACTCATCTCTAGGATAAACCTTTAAGATACTAGGCCGGGTGCTGTGGTTCACACCTGTAATCCTAGCACTTTGGGAGGCCGAGGCAGAAGCTCAGGAGTTCGAGACCAGCACGGGCAACATAGCAAGACCTCATCTCGCTAAAAACAAAGATTTTAAAAATTAGCTGGGTATGGTGGCACACACCTGTAGTCCCAGCTACTATGGAGGCTAAGGTGAGAGGATCACTTGAGCCCAGGAGATCGAGACTACAGGGAGCTATGATCGCACCACTGCACTCCAGTCTGAAGTGGAGTGCAAGAGACAGAGACCCTGTCTCACAAAACAAACAAACAAACAAAAACCACTAGGGTTTCTAGCTTTCTCTCTTGAAATACTTGTTATAGGTGAACCTCTCACCATATCATGAGGACACTCAATTAGCTATGTAGAGTAATCCCTGTGGAGAAGAACTAACTCCTTTCACCAGTAATGGGCCCCATTTTGCCAGACATGTGAGTTGAGCAACTCAGAAGCATTTTTTCCAGCCACAATAAAGCCTTCAGATGACTGCAATCTTTTTTTTTTTTCTTCTTGAGATGGAGTCTTGCTCTGTCACCCAGGCTGGAGTGCAGTGGTGCCATCTCAGCTCACTGCAAGCTCCACCTCCTGGGTTCAGGTCATTCTCCTGCCTCAGCCTCCTGAGTAGCTCAGACTACAGGTACCTGCCACCATGCCCAGCTAATATTTTTGTATTTTTTTTAGTAGAGACGGGGTTTCACCATGTTATCCAGGATGGTCTCGATCTCCTGACCTCATAATCCACCCACCTTGGCCTCCCAAAGTGCTGGGATTATAGGCGTGAGTCACTGCGCCCGGCCGATGACTGCAATCTTGACTGCAATCTTGTGATAGACCCCAAGATACAAATGCTCAGTTAAGCCACTTGCAATTTCCTGACCCCATAAAAGCTGTGATTTTTAAAAAAATGTCTATTGTGGCTGGGCAAGTGGCTCATGCCTGTAATCCCAGCAGTTTGGGAGGCTGAGGCAGGAAGATTGCTTAAGCCCGGGAGTTTGAGACCAGACTGGGAAAGATGGCAAGACCTCATCTTTACAAAAAATTGTTAAAATTAGCCAGGCATGGTGGCACGCACCTGTAGTCCCGGCTACTCAGGAAACTGAGGCGTAAGGATCCCTTGAGCCTAGGAGTTCAAGGCTGCAGTGAGCTGTGATTGTACCAGTGCACTCCTTCCTGGGCAACAGAGCAAGACTCCATTTCTTTAAAAAAAAAAAAAAAAAAAAAAAAAGTCCATTGTTGTTTTCAGCCTCTAAATTTTTATCTAATTTGTTATCCAGCAGTAGATAACTAATACATATTTTGAAGCTTACACTTTATTTTACAGAAATAATCTTAAGTATTATGGGCAGCTAGCTAAATAATCCTTCTAAGGCTGTTGTCTTTATGTCTGGCATTGGAACTTGAAGTCTGCAGGAAAGCCGTTGGAAAAAAAAATACTGGGGTGCGGGGAGTAAGGACTAATTGGAACTCACAATTACAATCTGGATGAACTAGAAGTTAGACCAGTCACTCTGCACCTCCAAAGTTAATAAAGAGTTTTCTGCAAAAGAAGTTGGCACCCAGGCCGGGCATGGTGGTTCATAACTGTAATCCAAGCACTTTGGGAGGCTGAGGCAGGTGGATCACCTGAGGTCAGGAGTTCGAGACCAGCCTGACCAACACGGAGAAACCCTGTCTCTACTAAAAATACAAAATTAGCCAGGCGTGGTGGCACATACCTGTAATCCCAGCTACTTGGGAGGCTGAGGCAGGAGAATCGCTTGAACCTGGGAGGCAGAGGTTGTGGTGAGCCGAGATCACGCCATTGCACTCCAGCCTGGGCAACAAGGGTGAAACTCCATCTCAAAAGAAAGAAGGAAAGAAAGAAACGAAGGAAGGAAGGAAGGAAGGAAGGAAGGAAGGAAGGAAGGAAGGAAGGAAGGAAGGGAGAAAAAAAGAGAGAAAGAAAGTTTCATAATGGTACAGAGTTAATTCATAAAGAAGACATAACAAAACCAAATGTGTATGCATCTCAGAAATCCACTATTATAGTCACATTATAGTCAATACATAGTCAATTATAGTCACTATAATCCACATTATAGTCAATGTCAACACTTCTAGCTCACTTGTGGTGTAACAAGTAGGAAGTAAGTAATGATAAAGGATAGGTATATAGTAAAGACAGAGAAGACTTGAACAACAGAATGAATCACCATGACAAAGTTAAACATTATACCCAACGACTGCAGAACAGGCATTCTTTATAAGGGCTTATGGTATGTTCACCACAAAAGAGCTTATACTGGGCCACAAGACACATCTCAATAAATGTTAAAAGAAATGAAATCACACAAAGTATGTTCTCTGACCACAGTGGAATTAAACTATAAAATAACAACAAAAACATATGTGGAATATTCCCAAATATTTGGAAATTAAATAACATACTTCCAGATAACTTAGGGGTCAAAGAAGAAATTGCAAGGGAAAAGAGAGAGGTATTTAAACTGAATTATAATAAAAGCACAGTATATCAAACCGTTTAGGATGTAGCTAAATCAGTGAGCAGGAGCCAGGTGCGGTAGCTTATGCCTGTAATCGCACAACTTTGGGAGGTTGAAGTGGGAGGATTATTTAAGGCCCAGAGTTTGAGACCAGCCTGGGTAACCCCATCTCTACCAAAAAATAAATAAATAAATAAATAAAGTAAAATTAATGACAAAGGAGAAATGTACAGTTTTAAGTATATTAAAAAGTGAGGTTTTATAACAATAATTCAATATTCCACCTTATGAAGTTAAAAAAAGAAGACGAAATGAAACTTAAAAGAGAGAAAATAAGTCAAGCGCAGTGGCTCATGCCTGTAATCCCAGTACTTTAGGAGGCTAAGGGGGTAGGATTACTTGAGACTAGGAATTCGAGACCAACCTAGACAACATAGCGAGACCCTGTCTCTATGAAAACAAAACAAACAAACAAAAAATGCAAAAATTAGCCAGCCATGGTGGCACATCCCTGTAGTCCCAGCTACTCAGGAGGCTGAGGCATGAGGACATTAAGCCCAGGAGGTCAAGGCTGCAGTGAGCCTTGATTTGCCACTGCACTCAAGCCTGTGTGATAGGGTGAGATACCACCTCTAAAAAAAAGAGAGAGAGGCCAGGAGCAGTGGCTCACGCCTGTAATCCCAGCACTTTGGGAGGCCAACGTGGGCAGATCACCTGAGGTCAGGAGTTCAAGATCACCTGACCAACATGGAAAAATCTCATCTCTATGAAAAATACAAAATTAGCCTGGCGTGGTGGTGCATGCCTGTAATCCCAGCTACTTGGGAGGCTAAGGCAGGAGAATCACTTGAACCCGGGAGGCAGAGGTTGCGGTGAACTGAGATTACGCCATTGCACTCCAGCCTGGGCAACGAGAGGGAAACTCCATCTCAAAAAATAAAAATAAGAACAGATATCGCTGGGCGCGGTGGCTCAAGCCTGTAATCCCAGCACTTTGGGAGGCCGAGACGGGCGGATCACGAGGTCAGGAGATCGAGACCATCCTGGCTAACACGGTGAAACCCCGTCTCTACTAAAAAATACAAAAAACTAGCCGGGCGCGGTGGCGGGCGCCTGTAGTCCCAACTACTCAGGAGGCTGAGGCAGGAGAATGGCGTGAACCCGGGAGGCGGAGCTTGCAGTGAGCTGAGATCCGGCCACTGCACTCCAGCCTGGGCCACAGAGCAAGACTCCCGTCTCAAAAAAAAAAAAAAAAAAAAAAAAAGAACAGATATCAATGAACTAGAAAACAGAAAAATATTTTTTTTAAATCCACAAAACCAAAAGCTGGAATTTAAAGAAATCAGTAAAAGTAATGAACTCATGAATGGACTAGAGAGAGAGGGGAGGAGAGAGAACAGAGGAGACTGGTTGTGACATTGGAAATGAAAGACTGGACATTACTACAAATCCTACAGACATTTAAAGGATAATAACAGAATACTGTGAAAATCAGTATGCCTATAAATTTGACAACCTAGAGGAAATGGAAAAATTCCTTGAAGAAAACAAACTGCCAAAACCAATACAGGAAGATAGAAGAAAACTGAATACACCTTTTATCTATTAAAGAAATTAAATTTGTAACACAAAACCTTCCCACAAACAGAACTCTTGAGCCCAAATGACTTTACTGGCAAATTCTATCAAACACTTAAGGAAGAAATAATGCTAATCTTACAGAACTCTCATCTTATAAACATTACTATTATTTAATCCTCCCACTCATTTTATAAGCATTACCATGATACCAAAACCAGATAAAATATTACTCAAACAGAAAGCAATAGTCCTTATGAATATAAACACAAAACCTATAGCTAAGAAGTATATTTCAAAATTGCAAAGAAATACAAGTGACGTTTATACAATGAATACAATATTTAAAAATTGAAAATTAGGTTGCAGAACATAGGAAAACTATGATCTTATCAATAGATGTAAAATAAGAACTGACGAAATTCAATACCTATTCACAATTTTAAAATAATAATTCAGTAAACTGGGAAGAGAAGGTAACTTCTTAAATTTGATAAGAACATTTGTAAAAGCCCCCAGGTAACATATTAAACTTAATTATAAAAGATGTATTGTTCTCTCCAGTTTGTAAAAAAGGCTAAGATGACAATTCTTAAATTTCTAGTCGACAATGTACTGGGAGTTCTAGCTTGGTAATAAAATAAGGCAAAGAAAATAAAAAAGCATATGGATTGAAAAAGAGTAGGTAAAACTGCCAATTTGCAGATGACACAATCAGGTATTTAGGAAATCTGAAGGAATATTTTTTTAAATTAATAGAACTCGTAAGTTAATTTGGCAAAGTAGCAAAATACAGGTTGATATACTAAATTCATGTGTATTTATACATACTAGCAACAAGTAATTGGAAAATAAAAAGTAAATAAAACCATTTCAAATGGCACAAAACACATAAAATAACTTAAAAGTGTCGGTAGGGCACAGTGGCTCATGCCTGTAATCCCAGCACTTTGGGAGCCCGAGGCGGGTGGATCACGAGGTCAGGAGATCGAGACCATCCTGGCTAACACGGTGAAACCCCGTCTCTACTAAAAATACAAAAAACAATTAGCCGGGCGCGGTGGTGGGCGCCTGTAGTCCCACCTACTCCGGAGGCTGAGGCAGGAGAATGGCGTGAACCCAGGAGGCGGAGCTTGCAGTGAGCTGAGATCCGGCCACTGCACTCCAGCCTGGGGAACAGAGTGAGACTCCGTCTCAAAAAAAAACAAAAACAAACCAAGAAAAAACTTAAAAGTATTTGTAAGACCTATATACTGAAAACTATAAAACACTGTGGAAAGGAGATTAGAGAAATCCTAAATAAATGGAGAGGTACACCATGTTCATGACTTGCAAGATTAAATATTGTTATGATGTTAATTTTCTCAAAGTTACTTACAGATTTAAAGCAATCTCAATCAAAACCTGAGATGTTTTTGCATAAATTGATAAGCTGATTTTTAAATTTATACTAAAATGCTAAAGACCAAGAATCCCCGGAAAATAGTCATTTTGAAAAACAAAAAAAATTAGAGGACTAATACCACCTGATTTCAAGACCTACTACAAAGCAAAAGGAGCTGGGTGCGGCGGCTCACGCCTGTAAACCCAGCACTTTGGGAGGCTGAGGTGGGCAGATCAATGAGATCAGGAGTTCGAGACCAGCCTGGCCAACATTGTGAAACCCCATCTCTACTAAAAACAAAAAATTAGTTGGGTATGGTGGTATGTGCCTGTAATTCCAGCTACTAGAGAGGCTGAGGCAGTAGAATCACTTGAACCCAGGAGGCGGAGGTTGCAGTGAGCAGAAATCACATCACTCACTGCATTCCAGCCTGGGTGACAAACAGCAAAACTCCATCTCAAACACAAACAAACAAACAAAAAGACCACAGAGCAAAAGTCTAATATTGGTGTAAAGATGGGCGTATGGGATTAATGAATCAAAAGCAAAATGGAAAGTCCAGAAACAGACCCACAAATACATAGTCAGTTATCTTTTTTACAAAGATGCCAAAGTAATTCAAAAGAGAAAGGTCAGTTTGTCTTTTCAACAAAATTGCTGAAACAACTGAATATCCACATCTCCAAGCAACTGGGGGGAAAAGAACCTTGAATAATCTCTCACATAATACACAAAAAGCACTAACCAGCCGGGCACAGTGGCTCACGCCTGTAATCCCAGCACTTTGGGAGGCCAAGGTGGGCAGATCACGAGGTGAGGAGATCGAGACCATCCTGGCTAACACAGTGAAACCCCGTCTCTACTAAAAATATAAAAAATTAGCCGGGCGTGGTGGCGGGCGCCTATAGTCCCAGCTACTCGGGAGGCTGAGGCAAGATAATGGCGTGAACCCAGGAGGCGGAACTTGCCGTGAGCTGAGATCACGCCACTGCACTCCAGCCTGGGTGACAGAGCGAGACTCTGTCAAAAAAAAAAAAAAAAAAAAAAAAGCACTAACCATTAAAAAATTATAAATTGTACTTCATCAAAATTGAATTTTTCTATTTTTTAAAAGACACTACTTTTTCAAAAACACAAAAACAAAAAAACACTATAAAAGTGAAGCCACAGACAGGGAAAAACTATTTGCAACACAAATAAAGGACTTGCAACCAAGATCTTTACAAATCAATAAAAAGAAGACAAATAACTCAATTTGAGAATGGGCAAAAGATTTGAACAGGCAAACAGGAAAATGTATGAATTACCTCAAAGCACTTGGACATATTAGAGAAGTGCATGTTTAAACCATAATGAAATACATGCCCACTAAAATGGGCAATTTTTTGTTCGTTTGTTTTGAGATGGAGTTTCGCTCTCGTTGCCCAGGCTGGAGTGCAATGGTGCTATCTCAGCTCACGGCAACTTCCACCTCCTGGGTTCAAGTGATTCTCCTGCCTCGGCTTCCCAAGTAGCTGGGATTACAGGTGCACCCCACCACACCAGCTAATTTTTGTATTTTTAGTAGTGACGGAGTTATACCATGTTGACCAGGCTGGTCTTGATCTCCTGACCTCAGGTGATCCACCTGTCTCGGCCTTCCAAAGTGCTGGGATTATAGGTGTGAGCCACCGTGCCCGGCCAGTCAAACTTTTTAAAAATTTTTTCCTTAACTGCCCCTTGTGGAGCAGGGCTAACTCATGGGCAGTGTGCTCAGGGTAGCTAAAATGGCCAAAATTTAAAAGCCTAACAATAACAAATGTTAATGTCCATCAACTGGTAAGGTGATCAGCAAATTGTGGTATATCCATGTAATGAAATACTACTCAGAAATAAAAAGGAACAAACTGGCCTCCACCTGGGAGGCAGAGATTGCAGTGAGCCCAAACTGCATCATTGCACTCTAGCCTGGGCAACAAGAGCAAAACTCTGTCTCAAAAAAAAAAAAAAAAGGAACAAACTACTGCTATATGCAATAGCACGGATGATTCACACAGATAGTATGGTAGTATGGTTAGCAAAAAAAGCAAGACACAAAAGACTACATATGATATGATCTACTTATATGAAGTCCTAGAAAATGTAAAGCTAATCTGTAGTAATAAATGTCACTGCTTAATGGTTTGGAAGATGCAGGAGGATTGATTGCACCAAGGCAAAAGGAAACTTTGAAGTTGATAAAATGTCCTATATCTTGTTCAGAGTGGTTGTTATATGGGCATATACATTTGTCAAAATCCATCTAACTATGTACTTAAAATATAACTATTTTACTGTGTGCACATTATGCCTCCATAAAGCTGATTTGTTTAAAATAAAACTCTCATCTTACAAGTGAAAAAAATATGTCTCTGAAATTCAATAGGTGGGATAAATATAGAATGGACTCAGTAGGAGATCAAATCAGTTAACTAAAATACCCAAAGTAATGTTTCTTAGCCAAAAAAGAATACTTGATTAGCAATATCAAGTATTACAGAACAGTTGAATACTTCAGATAATTAAAAAGATTCCGTTAATATGGAACTCTAGAAAGGAGTTAATAGGAGCTCTAGAAAGAGGAAACAGAAATAAAGAATAGGGAATTTTTTAGAAGAAAAGTACAATTTCCCAGAACTGAAGAAAGTCAGTGAGCTTCATACTCCAAGTACCACTGGTTGCAGATAAAGCAGAACAAATGAAAAGACAATTTTTTTTTTTTTTTTTTGAGACAGAGTTTTTTTCTGTCGCCCAGGCTGGAGTGCAGGGGCATGATCTTGGCTCACTGCAACCTCCACCTCCTGAGTTCAAATGAATCTCCTGCCTCAACCTCCCAAGCAGCTGGGATTACAGGAGCGCACCATCACACCTGGCTAATTTTTGTATTTTTAATAGAGACAGGGTTTTGCCATGTTGGCCAGGCTGGTCTCGAACCCCTGACCCCAAGTGATCTGCTCGCCTTGGCCTCCCAAAGTGCTGGTATTACAGGCGTGAGCCACCGCGCCCAGTGGAAAAAAAAATTGTTTTTAACCAACAGAAATGCTGGTGAAATTTCAGGATCCTCAGGAAAACCAGAAAATTCTAGACACAGTTTACAAAGGAACAAGGATTTGACTGGAATCAGATTTTATATTGACAACATTGATTATCGGAAGATAAGCAATGTCTTCAGTATTTTGAGACCAAAAAAAAAAAAAAAAAAAAAAAACGATTTGAAGCCTAATTTTTTTTTCTTTTCATTTTTATTTTTAGAGATAGTCTTGCTGACCAGACTGGCTTCAAACTTCTGGGCTCAAGCGATCCACCTGCTCAGCCTACTGAGTAGCTGCAACTACAGGCGTGTTCCACTGTACCTGGCTGAAGTCTAAAATTTTGAATCAAGTCTAAGCAGCATTTATTTATGATGGTAGAATAAAGATATTTTCAGACATACAAAATCTTTCCATCTCCACTTGGTTTACTGCCACCTGATCTCTCTGCTTCTGGTCTTGTCTCAGCCCATACTCTCTCCACTTTGCAGCTGGATGATCTTTTTGTCAGGCAAATTGCATCATTAACTCCTCAAGGAATTTACTTTCCACACTGGCTCCAGGCACTCTTTTTTCACACCAGCTACTTCTGGTCTCACAGCACGCGAGCCCTTCCTTCTCCACCCTTTCTCTCTGGGTTATGGTCTCTGAGTCTCTAGAAGGTACCATGGTCCCTTCTGATTCCCTCTGCAAAAGATGCTGTTCTGGCTCATTCTTCATCTTCCTTCAGGTCTTAGTCTTGATGTTATTTCCACAGAAAAGTATTCCACGTGCCCCCACTCTCATTCGCATCACTCCATCAGATTAGGTTTAACCCCTTTGTTAGTGACCCTAATAGCACCTATACTTTTTACTTATAATTATAGTAATTGTATTATACAGCTATAATTTGTATAATTATTTGTTTTATGTCTTTTTTCTCAATAGGCAGTAAGCTTGTTTAACCTACAGCTCTGTGGGTGAGAATGCTATCTGTTCCCAATATCTAATTTCTTTTTCTTTTTTTTTTTTGTGTGTGTGTGTGTGTTTGACAAGTGCTCACTGTCACCTAGGCTGGAGTGCGATAGCACAATCATAGCTCCATGCAGCCTCAAGCTCCTGGGCTCAAGCAATCCTCCAGCTTCAGCCTCCTGAGCAGCAAGGACTACAGGTATGAGCCATCATGTTCAGGAAATTTCATATTTTTTTAATAGAGATGAGGTCTCCCTATGTTGTCCAGGCTGGGCTTGAACTCCTGGGCTCAAGGGATCTTCCTGCCTTGTCCTCCCAAAGTGCTGGGATTATGGACATGAGCCACTGTGCCCAGCCCAGCCTCAATATCTGCTTTCCACTTCTCCAGTAACAGACTGGATTTTCCAGTCTCTCTTGGCTACGTGACTAAGTGCTAGCTAATGAGGTGTGAGCAGAAGCAACATGTACAACTTGTGAGTTGTGCTATTAAAGGAAGCAGGTTTGATCTTTACTTCTCCACTTCTCCTTCCTGCTGGCTAGTTAACCATTATAAACCTTACTAAAGTAGACTGGGCACAGTGGCTCACGCCTGTAATCCCAGCACTTCAGGAGGCCAGGGCCGGTAGATTACCCAAGCTCAGGAGTTTGAGATCAGCCTGGCCAACATGGCGAAACCCCGTCTCTACTAAAAATACAAAAATCAGCTGGGTGTTGTGGCAGGCACCTGTAATCTCAGCTACTCGGGAGGCTGAGGCAGGAGAATCGCTTGAACCTAGGAGGTTGCAGTGAGCCGAGATCATGCCACTGCACTCCAGCCTGGGTGATAGAGCAAGACTCTGTCTCAAAAAAACAACATCAACAACAAAAAGAAACCTTACTAAAGTCAATGCCTTAAGGATGAATAATCAATAAGGCAGGAACAATTATCTCTGACCAAAGGGCCACCTCATACCCATCCTAGAATAATATTCTTGAACTATTACATGAGTTTCAAAAAGAAAAATACTCCAGAATATATTGCCAGAGCTCAGCCTCCCTCCTGAAAAATAGTACCCTTATCCCCAAAGAAAGAACTCTAGAATCACCTCTCATATCACTGATGGTTCTTTATATGCTTTTTCCTTTCATTCACGGGTACTATAAATATTTATTATATTCAATGATCTATTTATATAACCTTTCAATTTTTTATTATCCAGTTAGCTGGATGCCCTCTATAAGACCTGCTGCTTCCATGTTATCAATCTTAAATTATAATGGGGAAAGAAGACATACCCACAAAATGCCTTCTTACACTTGGAGTCCTAAAGGTGTCCTTTTCCAAGGAGAGATGGGCCATCCATGCTGAAACAAGCAAAATACAAGTCAGTATGGAAAGTTTCTTATTGTATCTTGAGTTTCAAGGGGGACTGGTAAGGACAACTTCACACGTACTTTAGGTGGCCAGTTGCACAAATATAATTATGTACGGAACATTGCACTGGCCTCTTAAGTGATCTACCTGTTTCCACTATGAGCCCCTCAAATCTGTCTGCCAGAAAGATCTTTCTAAAATGCAAAGGATCACGTTGCTTAAAATCTTCTTTTTTGGGGGGCCGGGGGGGTGGGGGACCGAGTTTCGCTCTCGTTGCCCAGGCTGGAGTGCAATGGCTCCATCTTGGCTCACCACAACCTCCGCCTCCTGGGTTCAAGCAATTCTCCTGCCTCAGCCTCCCGAGTAGCTGGGATTACAGGCGTGTGCCCCCACACTCGGCTGATTTTTGTATTTTTGGTAGAGACGGGGTTTTGCCATGTTGGCCAGGCTGGTCTTGAACTTCCGACCTCAGGTGATCTGCTCACCTTGGCCTCCCAAAGTGCGGGGATTATAGGTGTGAACCACTGCGCCCGGACTTTTTTTTTTTCTTTTTTTTTTTGAGACGCAGTCGTGCTCTGTTGCCCGGGCTGGAGTGCAGTGGTGCCATCTCAGCTCACAACAACCTCCGCCTAGTCGGTTCAAGTGATTCTTTTGCCTCAGCCTCCCGAGTAGCTGGGACTACAGGCGTGCACCACCACGCCAAGCTAATTTTTGTTTTTTTGTTTTGTTTTGTTTTGCTTTTGAGATGGAGTCTCACTTTGTCACCCAGGCTGGAGTGCAGTGGCACAATCTTGGCTTACTGCAACCTCTGCCTCTCGAGTTCACGCCATTCTCCTGCCTCAGCCTTGCGAGTAGCTGGGACTACAGGCACCCACCACCACGTCCAGCTAATTTTTCGTATTTTTAGTAGAGATAGGGTTTCACCGTGTTAGCCAGGATGCTCTCGATCTCCTGACCTCATGATCCACCCGCCTCGGCCTCCCAAAGTGCTAGGATTACAGGTGTAAGCCACCGCATCCAGCTAATTTTTGTATTTTTTTTCTTTTTTTTTTTTTTTTTTGAGAGGGAGTCTCGCACTGTCGCCCAGGCTGGAGTGCAGTGGCCGGATCTCAGCTCACTGCAAGCTCCGCCTCCCAGGTTTACGCCATTCTCCTGCCTCAGCCTCCCTATAGCTGGGACTACAGGCGCCCGCCACCTCGCCCGGCTATTTTTTTTTTTTTTTTTGTATTTTTTAGTAGAGACGGGGTTTCACTGTGTTAGCCAGGATGGTCTCGATCTCCTGACCTCGTGATCCGCCCGTCTCGGCCTCCCAAAGTGCTGGGATTACAGGCTTGAGCCACCGCGCCCGGCCAATTTTTGTATTTTAAGTACAGACGGGGTTTCACTATGTTGGCCAGCTGGTCTTGAACTCCTGACCTCGTGATCTGCCCCCCTCGCCCTCCCAAAGTGCTGGGATTACAGGTGTGAGCCACTGTGCCTGGGCCCCCCACTTAAAATCTTTCATTGGATTTCCACTGCTCTTGGGAAAACACCAAAATCCTCCGTGTGGCCTGAGAGCCCCCTTGGGACCCTAAGCTTCCTATGCCTCCCTCTCTTGTGCTCACTGAGTGCCTCTCACATTTGTCTTTCTTCAGTTCCTTCCAAACTACTATCTTCTTCCTTTTGAAGAGCCTTTACAAAGGTTATTTCTTTTGCTTGAAATAGTCTTTCTTTCTCATGCCTCTCTCAACTTATTTAACTCCTACTCAAATGTCACATTTTTAGGGAAGTAAGCCTCTTCAGACTTATTTGCATTCCCCATCATGTACATTTATATGATTACACTTTTTCATAGAACTTTTACAGTCGTAATTTTCTGCGTATTTGTAAGCATATTTGATTCAAGTATGGCCACAAGGCTCATGACAGGAAGGCCCATGTCTGTTTTTCTCACAATTGTCTCTTATTGCTTATGAGGGGATTTAATAAATATTGGTTGAATAAAATGAATAAATGAATGAATGAAATATAATTTGTAAGGTAAGGATAAAAGGCCTGTTCTTAGAGCCTGGAATTCTCTTCATTGTTTGAGCCTGATGAAGTAACATGAATTGGGAAATGCATTAAGGATTTCTGGAATTTTTTTTTGGAGGGGGACGGGGTTTCACTCTTATTGCCCAGGCTGGAGTGCAGTGGCACGATCTCAGCTCACGGCAACCTCCGCCTCCCAGGTTTAAGCAATTCTCCTGCCTCAGCCTCCTGAGTAGCTGGGATGAGAGGTGCCCGACACCACGCCCAGCTATTTTTTTTGTATTTTTAGTAGAGATGAGGCTTCACTATGTTGGCCAGGCTGGTCTCGAACTTCTGACCTCAGGCAATCTACAGCCTCGGCCTCCCAAAGTGCTAGGACTACAGGCATGAGCAACCGCACCCAGCCGATTTCTGGAATTTGATTGTTGAGCCTGAAATGTATGTTTATAAGGCTCCATTTCTCTTTCCTTCTTTCTGTCTTCCTTTCTTTCTTTTTGTCTTTCTTTTCTGAGATGGAGTCTTGCTCTGTCACCCAGGCTGGAGGGCAGTGGCGCAGTCTCGGCTCATTGCAACCTCTGCCTCTCGGGTTCAAGCGATCCTCCTGCCTCAGCCTCCCAAGTAGCTGGGATTACAGGCATGTGCCACCACTCCCAGTTGATTTTTGTATTTTTAGTAGAGATGAGGCTTCACCATATTGCCCAGGCTGGTCTCAAACTCCTGACCTCAAGTGATCTGCCC
This sequence comes from Theropithecus gelada, assembly GCF_003255815.1. Taxonomy (NCBI): domain Eukaryota; kingdom Metazoa; phylum Chordata; class Mammalia; order Primates; family Cercopithecidae; genus Theropithecus; species Theropithecus gelada. Next base: position 113,465,963 of record NC_037669.1, read on the forward strand.
ACCTTGGCCTCCCAAAGTGCTGAGATTACAGGCATGAGCCACCGCGCCTAGCCATCAGGCTCCATTTCTATTTGTAACTACCAACTAGAAACAATATGAAAGAGCAGTGGCCCTATAAAAATGTTAGCCAAATGCCTACTTGTGTACATAATATCCTGGAGGACAAACTCAAGTGTGGCAAAAGAGAGGGAGAGGCTTACATGAGGACAGATAGCATGGTATGGTGGTTACGAGCTCAGCCTTTGGAACCCAACTCTCTGGTTTTGAATCTCCGCCCCATTGTTTATGAGCTATTATTCTTAGGGAGTTTCCTGTTTTCTCTGTGCCTCAGTTTTCCCAACTACAACATGGAGCTAAACAGTGCCTCATAGGCTTATGAGAATTCAGTCATTTCACATTAGCAAAGTGCTTCAAAGATTTCCTGCAAGAGGACAAGCGCTACATAAGTGTGAAATAAATAACACACACTTCATGGGAGTTGCTGTTCCTGGAGAGGTAAAAATATATTAGTAGTCACAACAGTCAAGTACTACATATATAAATGCCACTTCAGAGGGTATAGGTCAGGCCTACTCCCTTCTCACCATCCTCAATCCATTGTCTTGGGTTAAGGAATTGTGTCACCAAGACTTTCTTGTTATATACAGATGTTTTCCGGGAGCTATAAACAGGGAGCTGTTACCACAGCTTCAGCAAGGTCTAAGTGTAAGGTCTAGGATAATTCATTTCAATATACAGAAGTCAGAAAGAGGTAGTTCATTTACGGCCAGGCGCGGCAGCTCACGCCTGTAATTTGGGAGGCCAAGGCAGGCAGATCACGAGGTCAGGAGTGCGAGACCAGCCTGGCCAGCATGGTGAAACACCGTCTGTACTAAAAATACAAAAAATTAGCCGGGCGTAGTGGCGCGTGCACTGTAATCCCAGCTACTCGAGAGGCTGAGGCAGGAGAATCACTTGAACTCAGGAAGCAGAGGTTGTGGTGAGTGGAGATTGTGCCATTGCACTCCAGCCTGGGCGACAAAGCATGACTCTCTCAAAAAATAGTAATAATAATAAATAAGAAGTAGTTCATTTAATCTAACAAATATTTACTGAGAATTTCTGAGACTGGCTAGCTCTTTGCCATTTGCCATGTTCTTGCCCTCCTGGGCACACTGCTGGCTTGCACAGCCCAGGTGCCTTGAATCTAGGAAGGGACCATAAAGAGCTCTCTCCAGTGCATTGTGAGCAGGGCGATGGGAGGCACTTGCGGGCCATGGCAGTTGACAGGTGTGCTTTCTACATCCACTGTCTTTTGTCCCTTATCTGAGGCTCTGCTGGAGAGCTCTGATGTCCTGGGTATTGCAAAGACTTTGGAAAGGTCGCTAAATGACTGCACAGAGCAGAGCTTCCACCTCCCCTAATTCCAATCTGAAGTTTCTCTGTTATCTGACTTTAAACTGGAGCCTAGGAGTCATTTTAATGGGGCTTCATCACCAAGCAGCTGGATGAATGGTATTACTCTGTGTTTACAATTAGCTTTGGGCTGGGCATGGTGGCTCATGCCTATAATCCCAGCATTTTGGGAGGCCAAGGCGGGTAGATTGCTTGAGCACTCATGGCAAAACCTCATCTGTACAAAAAATTAAACAAAAATAGCTGGCGTGGTGATGCATGCCTGTAGTCCTAGCTGCTTGAGAGGCTAGGTGGAAGAATCAAATCACCTGAGCCCGAGAGGCTGAGGCTGCTATGAGCTATGGTTGTGCCATTGCACTCCAGCCTGGACAACACAGTGAGACCTTGTCTCAAAATAAACAAAAGACCAGGCATGGTGGTGGGCACCTGTAATCGCAGCTACTCTGGAGGCTGAGGCAGGATAATCACTTGAACCCGGGAGGCTTGAACCTAGACAGAGCTGGGATTACAGGCACGTGCCACGAAACCTAGCTAATTTTTGTATTTTTAGTAGAGACAGGGTTTTGCTTTGTTGGCCAGGCCGGTCTCAAACTCCTGACCTCAAGTGATCCTCCTGCCTTGGCCTCCCAAAGTGCTGGGATTACAGGCGTGAGCCACCATGCCCGACTGACTCACTATATTTCAAAGGTCCTTTTCTCAAAGACATAACAAAAACACACACACAATTACTACCACACAACTTCTTCCACACCCCCCAGATTCCGGAAGAAAGGAGCAAAGCTGGCATGGTTTCTGTCTGCTCCATTCACTTGAGAAGGAAGGTCTCTGCACTTTGGGGGAATTACGGTAGTTTCCCCTCACAAAAGGGGGAGAACTTTTGGTTTATGGCTTTTTAACTTCATGACAGTTTTCTCTTTCCCTGTGGAAAGAAAATTAAATCCTATCTCTTCCACTCCAACCCCTCAAATAGTAAATTGAGGCTATCAAGACAATTCCAATTCTAGGTTTCTTTTTGCTATAAGGGCTTAAATTGGAGCCCTTGAGTATACTTTCTTTGCTGAGAAGTATTACGAATGATTTCATATCTAACACTAGCTTTGTTATTGAGGCTATAGATAAATGACTCTCAGCAACAGCAACCTTTGGGACCTCTGTTCTGGAATATCACATTTGTAGTAAAGTACAACCTAGAAAACAACTCAGCACCTTAAAAGCCTTCTAAAATGGCTTGATTTTATTGTATTACTAATCCTGGGCCAAAGAGTTTATTGCATCAGATGATACAAATTAGAATGCGCAGCAGAAGAGAATACTGTGCAAGGATAATCATCCATTACTGGGCTGATATTTGATAGAAAGTGTTAATTCATTTTCATTGTTAAGTATTCATTGAAAATGCAGATACTATCATGATAGTATGATCTTTGAATCAAGGGCTCAGATTTTTGTTAGAATCTCATGATTAAACATGTCTTAATTGATAGATTGAAATAATAAAGCTTGTTTCACTTAAGGTAATATGTTTTCTGGTCTCAAATCCTTGTTTTCTCCTTTTGTCCTTTAAGCATTAATAAGTATAATCTGGCCGGGCGCGGTGGCTCATGCCCGTAATCTCAGCACTTTGGGACACTGAGGTGGGCGGATCAATTGAGGTCAAGAGTTCGAGACCAGTCTGGTCAACATGGTGAAACCCCATCTATACTAAAAATACAAAAATTAGCTGGGCATGGTGGCAGGCGCCTGTAGTCCCAGATACTCAGGAGGCTGAGGCAGGAGAATCACTTGAACCCAGGAGGGCAGAGGTTGCAGTAAGCCAAGAAGATCACGCCACTGCATTCCAGCCTGGCGACAGAGTGAGACTCTCTGTCTCAAAAAAAAAAAAAAAAAGAAAAAAGATATCATCTTCATTTTATGATAATGATAAAGAAAATTAAATTCCATTACTATTCAGTTTTTAAATTAAGCATAGATTCTAAGTTTCCACTCTGAATCACTGACTTTGTTCTTTTTCCATGGAGGTGTAAAGATTAATAAGGGGCCGGAAGCAGTGGCTCAGGCCTGTAATCCCAGCACTTTAGGAGGCTGAGGCAGGTGGGTCACTTGAGGCCAAGAGTTTGAGACCAGCCTGGGCAACATGGCAAAACCTTGTCTCTACTGAAAATATAAAAATTAGCCAGGCATTGGTGGTACCCACCTGTAATCCCAGCTACTTGGGAGGCTGAGTCAGGAGAATCACTTGAACCCAGGAAGCGGAGGCTGCAGTGAGCCGAGATCGCACCACTGTACTCCAGCCTGGGCTACAGAATGAGACTCCATCTCAAGAAAGAAAAAAAGAAAAAAAAAAAGTTAATAAGGAACTGAAGAGAGTTAGAAATATCTTATTTGTACTTATTTAAGAATGAAAAATGAAAATACTACATATGCTTTCTAAGCCTAGCTCCATTGAACTGATGCTCGAAAGCAGAGATCTTAGATAAACCTTGTGTTCTAAATTAGTATTGGTTGACTGGCTGTACCTTTGAATCAGTGTATTATATTTCACTTTCCAAAAAACAGCTGCATTTTAATAAGCCTTTTATGTTAGTATGTTCCCCATAGAGAGTTAGACCTGCCAAGTGTGTGTGTATTTTTCTAGCATCTATAAGACTATCTGAAATAAAATCGTAGATTTTAGGAACTACAAGTTACTTGGAACTTTTCAATTGTAATCTAGGCAGCTTATTTGCCATTTGTCCTGTGCATCTGCTTGAACAACAAGAAAAATTTCCATCAGACTTTGAAAAAATAAAATGTAATTTTTAAAACCAACACTTTATTAAATTGGACAACAGGTAAATCAATAAGTAGCAGAAAGACTATTTTATTATCTTGGTTTTAATTGCTTCTTAAAAATGGTTCAAGAGTTTTCTATTTATTTATTTATTTTTTGGGGACAGAGTCTTGCTCTGTTGCCCACGCTGGAGTGCAGTGGCGGCATCTTGGCTCACTGCAGCCCCTGCCTCTCAGGTTCAAGTGATTCTCCTGCCTCAGCCTCCCGAGTAGCTGGGATTACAGGCATGCCCTGCCATGCCCTGCCATACCTTGCTAACTGTTTTGCATTTTTAGTAAAAAGGGGTTTCACCAAGTTGGCCAGGCTCGTCTTGAACTCCTGACCTCAGGTGATTCACCCGCCTCAGCCTCCCAAAGTGCTGGGATTACAGGCAAGAGTTTTGATTTTGTTTTTTGTTGTTCTTTTTTGAGATGGAGTTCCACTCTCGTTGCCTAGGCTGGAGTGCAATAGTGCTCTCTCCACTCACTGCAACCTCCGCCTCTAGGGTTCAAGCAATTCTCCTGCCTCAGCCTCCCGAGTAGCAGGGATTACAATCATGCGCCACCATGCCCGGCTAATTTTTTTGTATTTTTAGTAGAGAGGGGGTTTCACCATGTTGACCAGGCTGGTCTTGAACTCCTGACCTCAGGTGATCCATCCGCCTTGGCCTCCCAAAGTGCTGGGATTACAGGCGTGAGTCACTGCTCTTGGCCCAGAGTTTTGTTTTTAATTAACGTATTGTTTTTTAATCTCTCTGTTTTTCCTATACCTTTTTTTTTTTTTTTTTTTTTTTTTAGACTGAGCCTTACTTCATCACCCAGGCTGGAGTGCAGTGGTGCAATCTTGGCTCACTGCAACCTCCACCTCCTGGGTTCAAGCAATTCTCGTGCCTCAGCCTCTTGAGGATTACAGGCCTCTGGGATTACAGGCGTGTGCCACCATGCCCGGCTAAATTTTTGTATTTTCATTTTAGTAAAGACGGGGTTTCACCATGTTGGTCAGGCTGGTCTCGAACTCCTGATCTCGTGATCCACCCGCCTCGGCCTCCCAAAGTGCTGGGATTACAGACATGAGCACGGTTTTTCCTGTACTATTAAACACAAACTTCCTGGACCACAGGGAAGACCATAGGGGATTTAAGGGAGTGGAAAGGGGAGCATAAAATATGAATGAGCTCCAGCAGAAGAGGCCTTGGGGGCAACTGGGGCTAGTGGGCTCCCACCTGCAATGCACTGGAAGCACTCAGGGAGTTTTTGAAAATGCAGAGTCTCAAGTCCTACTACGGAGATTTAGACTCAAAAGTTGTAAGTCATGACCCAGGAACATATATTAAATTTCTCTGGTAATTCTGATGATCATCTGACCTGTTGCACCTCCATTTTAGTTCAGTTCTTCCACTCTACAGGGCAAATGACCGGAAATGGCTTTCACAAAATTAATTAGTAATCAGAATTGAGGTTGGAATCCAAGTATCCATATGCCTCGGATTCCCTTATCCATGTTCCTTCAACGTTACCATACTCGAGGGAGAGAGTAATGAAGGGCCAACAGGCTGAACACTGAGAAATGAAGAGGACCTGATGGGGGCGGTGGCTGACGCCTGTAATCTCAGCACTTTGAGAGGCTGAGGCGGGTGGATCACAAGGTCAAGAGATCGAGACCATCCTGGCCAACATGGTGAAACCCCATCTCTACTAAAAATACAAAAATTAGCCGGGCGTGGTGGCCGGCGCCTGTAGTCCCAGCTACTCAGGAGACTGAGGCAGGAGAATCACTTGAACCTGGGAGGCGGAGAGTGCAGTGAGCCAAGATTGCACCACTGCACTCCAGTTTGGGTGAGAGAGCGAGACTCCATCTCAAAAGAAAAAAAGAAAGAAAGAAATACAGAGGACCTACCTACGTGCCTTTACTTTGAATAGTCCTGATAGCCTGTTCTGAAGAATCTGACTCAGCAATTCCACTGGGATATTTACGGTAGTGAAAATTGGAAACAACTTAATTGACCAACAATACGGATATTGAATATATAAATTATAGAACATAGTTATGGTACAAGGGAAAAACATGTGGCCATTAAGAATGATGATACAAGGCCGGGCGCGGTGGCTCAAGCCTGTAATCCCAGCACTTTGGGAGGCCGAGACGGGTGGATCACGAGGTCAGGAGATCGAGACCATCCTGGCTAACACGGTGAAACCCCGTCTCTACTAAAAAATACAAAAAAAACTAGCCGGGCGAGGTGGCGGGCGCCTGTAGTCCCAGCTACTCGGGAGGCTGAGGCAGGAGAATGGCGTGAACCCGGGAGGCGGAGCTTGCAGTGAGCTGAGATCCGGCCACTGCACTCCAGCCTGGGTGACAGAGCGAGACTCCGTCTCAAAAAAAAAAAAAAAAAAGAATGATGATACAGATGTATACTTTTAGCATGAAAATATAGTCACAATACATATACACACAGAGGAAAAATTTCTGAAGTATATACATCAAAATATTGACAGTGGGTTTCTCTGGGTAATTGAGATGATAGGAATTTTTTCAAAAGTTTACTAATCATATTTCACGTATTTTCACAACAAATAATCAACACATACACACAACACATTCACATATGAAACCAGAGGTTTTTTTGGTTTTGGCAATTTGTTACAGTTCATTGATTCTTTGTTGAACCAAATACCAACCCAAACAAGAATAAAGATGATGAGAAGGTTACAGGTCTTTTCCCTTACATGCTTTTCTGTGAGCTCTTAAGGGTTTCATAAAACTGAAATAAAATTATGCACCATGTCTATATTTGAATTGATTGTATATTTGTTGAATGTCTGTGCTTATGTGAAGACTCTTCCTAGCATATAAATGTGAGTATCATAATAAATGTTCATTTTGCTTTCCCTTAGGGATTTGATTAGTGGTTTCGGAGGACATGGAACAGAGGGCTACAATAATAAAAAGGTATAGCAGTTTTTTGTAAGAGGAAAGGAGTGAGATTCTGAAATTGACCCAATATTAGATCTACAGCTCTACCAAAGATCTTACTGTCTACTGTGCTTATTAATAATTTAGCTATAGTGCTACACAAAGGAAGTGGTTTGTATTTACTGAGAAAATACTGAAACCTCCATTGAAGATAAGGTTATATGGTCTAGCAATAAAAATGTGTGTATGTGCAATATATTACTATATTTTCCGAATTGACTGCAGCCCTAGTAAGTCAAAGGTGGTTATTTCTTCTGTGAGACAGGGTTGTGATGGAAAGAACATTTGATCATTTTATGATTTTAATCTTGTCTCTGCTACTGACTAGTTCTGTGATCTTGGGTAACAGCAACATGTAAAGTTCAGGGTTCAAAACAAATCTGGCTCTCTCTATAGAAAGTGCTCCATTTAGATATGTGCATACCTATACAAGTTTAAGTACATATGTATATATGCAATATTTAGCCACAAGCTAAATATACAAAGTTCTTATATTCATATACTGGCCAGGCGTGATGGCTCACGCCTGTAATCCCAGCACTTTGGGAGGCCGAGGCGCATGGATCACCTGAGGTCAGGAGTTCAAGACCAGCCTGGCCAACAGGGCAAAACCCCTTCTCTACTAAAAATACAAAAATTAGCTGGGTGTGGTGGCAGGCACCTGTGATTCCAGCTACTTGGGAGGCTGAGGCAAGAGACTTGCTTGAACCCAGGGGGCGGAGGTTGCAGTGAGCCAAGATCACGCCACTGTACTCCAGTCTGGGTGACAGAGTGAAACTCCATCTCAAATATATATATACACACATACTAAGAATTTCAGACTCCATGATCTAGATGTTATTTTTTAAAGGCCACCTAAAAATAGAATATCTTTAATTAGGTTAGAGCCCTGGAACATTAAAAGTTAAACATTAAAAATAGAGGAATGGTCCAGGCGCAGTATCTCATGCCTGTAATCCCAGAACTTTGAGAGGCCGAGACAGGCAGATCACCTGAGGTCAGGAGTTCGAGACCAGCATGGCCAACATGGTGAAACCCCGTCTCTACTAAAAATACAAAAACCAGTTGGGCACAGTGGTGCATGCCTGTAATCCCAGCTAGTTGGGAGGCTGAAGCAGGCTAATTGCTTGAACCTGGGAGTGGAGGTTGCAGTGAGCTGAGATGATGCCACTGCACTCCAGCCTGGATGACAGTACAAGACTCCATCTCAAAAAAAAATAATAATTATTTTATATACATATATATATGTGTGTGTGTTTGTATATATATATATATATATATATATAGAGAGAGAGAGAGAGAGAGAGAGGAATGACAGCACAAGGTGTTTTTTATAATACCTGCTTCTTCCTGCCTTAGAACTGTTTTGCTAGTTTTCTTTTTTTTTTTTTTTTTTTTTTTTGAGACGGAGTCTCGCTCTGCCGCCCAGGCTGGAGTACAGTGGCCAGATCTCAGCTCACTGCAAGCTCCGCCTCCCGGGTTCACGCCATTCTCCTGCCTCAGCCTCCCGAGTAGCTGGGACTACAGGCGCCCGCCATCTCGCCCGGCTAGTTTTTTGTATTTTTTAGTAGAGACGGGGTTTCACCGTGTTCGCCAGGATGGTCTTGATCTCCTGACCTCGTGATCCACCCGTCTCGGCCTCCCAAAGTGCTGGGATTACAGGCTTGAGCCACCGCGCCCGGCTATTTTGCTAGTTTTCTAATGGTGAGGACACCATGCTGAAGCATGAGGCAAATTACTAAGCTGGGACTGTTGTGCAGTGACGTTGGCTTTATGTTTTTGGAGTATAGTTCTATCTACCTCTAACACACCTGGGTGTATTCTAGTCCCATGGTTGCAATAGTGATAATAACTAGCATTCGTTTAGTGCTTATTGCTTGTCAAGCCCTGTGGTAAATATGTTACATGCATCAACTCATGTACTCTTAATTGTATTGATTAGGAAATGAAGCACTGAAAGGTTAATTGACTTGCCTAAATTTACTCAGCCAGTAAGAGGCAGAGCCAAGATTCAAATGTAGATCATCTGACTCCAAAGCCAAACCCTTCTCCACTCCCTGCACAGCCTTGTCTATGAGATCCCTGTCAAGTTCTATGAGGAGACAGGTCAGGTCTCTCATACTCACATCTTATTCACAGAGCCTGGTTCTGGGTTTATGCACAATTAACATCCCTAAATAATGAATAAATGATATTGGTATTTCTCAGATCAGTTGCGAGATACTTTGCCAATGACTTGTTTCAAATGATAAAGGATCAAAGTTTGTAAACTGTCAACCAAAAAATAAAATAGCAGAATCAAGGTTGACTGGGAAATTGAGTCATACTTTACTCATTTGCCTTCTGATGTGGTAATAAACAAGCAAAATATGTTGGTGGCTTAGCAGGAAAGAGTTTATTTCTCACTTACACCAAGTCCTCTGAGCAGGTCAGCAGGTCACCTGTCCTCCTTACAGTGTCTTGATACACAGGCGCCTTTGTCCCAAGGCAAGAGTTCAGAAAAGAAGCTTTAAGATCAGGTGGGGCTCCACTCCTCAGTCTGAAATGACATGTCAATGATGCATTGTTTCCACTCAGAACTTACTGGCCAGAATTAGTCACAACTAACTAAGCATGGGATCTGAGAAGTGCAGTCTTCCATGTGCCCTAGGACGAGAGGAGAACTAGACATGGATAAGCCCTAATGGCGGCTTCTATAGAGAGAGAGGAATGGATACTTCATGGGTGCTGGGATTATTCTTGACATTAGAAAGGCCTATTGAAGTGTGTCACACATTGACCAGTGTTGCCTTCTGAGTAGGAGACAAAGAGAGAGGAGAGGGAGGGATAATTTAAAATGTGCAGGGAAGGCTGGGTGCCATGGCTCACGCCTGTAATCCCAGCACTTTGGGAGGCCAAGATGGGTAGATCGCTTGAGGTCAGGAGTTCAAGACCAGGTTGGCCAACATGGTGAAACTCCATCTCGACTAAAAATACAAAAATTAGCCAGGCATGGTGGCATGTGCTTGTAATTCCAGCTACTTGGAAGGCTGAGGTAGGAGAATTGCTTGAACCCAGGAGGTGGAGGTTGGAGTGAGCCGAGATCATGCCACTGTACTCCAGCCTGAACGACAGAGTGAGACTCTGTCTCAAAAAAAGAAAGAAAAAAAAAATTTGCAGGGAAAAGTTGTTACCATACTACCTTTCTGCTCATGAGCAGAAACTTGCAGTTTGTCATACACACATGCAGAATGAAGAAAATTACCTCATCATGTACAAACAAAACATTTTAGAAGGGGTAAAGAGCCAAATATAAAAAGAAACCTATAAAGGTATTTTCTAACACAGAGAAAAGCATGATTATTACCTTAGGCTAGGGAAGCCCATCTTAAGCAACACAAAGTATAAAACCTATAGAGAAAAAAAGAGTGTTGTTTTTCTTTTTTTGAGACAGTCGCTCAGGCTGAATACAGTGGTGCCATCTCAGCTCACTGCAAGTTCCGCCTCCCGGTTTCAAGTAATTCTCCCACCTCAGCTTCCACAGTAGCTGGGATTACAGGCGCGTGCCACCACACCCAGCTAATTTTTGTATTTCTGGTAGAGACCAGGTTTCACCATGTTGGTCAGGCTGGTCTCAAACTCCTGACCTCATGATCCACCTGCCTCGGCCTCCCCAAGTACCGGGATTACAGGCATGAGCCACCGCACCTGGCCTAAAAGAGTGATTTTTTTTAACTATATGAAAATTAAAGCTTATCTTTGACAGAAGACACCACAAAGTTGAAAGACAATTGATATACTGGGAGAATATATTTGCAACTTGTTCAACGGAAAAAAAGAATTAATGTTCAAAATACGTAAGGAAACCTAAACATTAAAAAAGACCAAAAAAGGCCAGGCACGGTAGCTCACGCCTGTAATTCCAACATTTTGGGAGGTTGAGGTGGGCGGATCACCTGAGTTGGGGAGTTTGAGACCAGCCTGGACAACATGGTGAAACCCCGTCTCTACTAGAAATACAAAAATTAGCCGGGCGTGGTGGCGGGTGCCTGCAATCCCAGCTACTCGGGAGGCTGAGGCAGGAGAATCACTTGAATCCAGACTGGGCGACAGTGCGAGACTCCATCTCAAAAAAAAAAAAAAGACCAAAAAAAACCAAACAAACCCAAAAATCAATGCTCTACAGAGGAAATACCAAAGGCCAATAAGCTTACAAAGAGATGCTTTACCTCAGTAATAAGAAGAAAAAAAAAAATTAAAACAGCAATCAATAGATGGCAAAAATCAAAAAGATTAATAGGAGTCTAAGAAACACCATACAGAATTATACCAGGCCCGGCATGGTGACTCACGCCTGTAATCCCAGCACTTTGGGAGGCCAAGGCGGGTGGATCATGAGGTCAGGAGTACGAGACTAGCCTGACCAACATAGTGAAACCCAGTCTCTCCTAAAAATACAAAAATTAGCCGGGAGTGGTGGCACACACCTATAGTCCCAGTTACTTGGGAGATTGAGGCAGGGAGAATCACTTGAACCCAGGAGGCAGAGGTTGCAGTGAGCCGAGATCGCGCCATTGTACTCCAGCCTGGGTGACAGAGAGGGACTCTGTCTCAAAAAAAAAAAAAAAAAAAAAATTAAATTAATAATTAGACCTTCCCTTACAGTGGTGGTGAGAATATAGATGGCAGTGCCTCTTTCTGAGGGCTACTTGGCAGTAGTTCTTAAGATGCATATTCTCTTTAACCCAGCTCTAGCTTTTTATCTTACAGAAATTTGTATGTACACAAAAATGTATGGGCAGGATATTCATTGAAGCATTATTCATAGTAGGAAAAAATGAAAAAACAGCCTAAATGCTCAGCAATAGTGGAGTGTGAACTAAATTATAGTGCATCTATGCCATAGACTCTTACACAAAGCAGTAAAAAAGAATGAGAGGGATATAATTAGAAACTTCAGGAAAAACAAAAGCAAAACTCCATAAGAAAAGGTATGATGCTAATATTTTTAAACGTGCCATGATTTTGAGCAATTGGTAGATTGGAACAGGGAGAATTCATTGTATTCATTCTTTTGACTATTACCAGTGTTGTCATATTGGAACAATAGAGCAGGAAATAACATCACAAGGTTTATCTCTGCAGTGAATAATATTTACATAGTCATGATAACTTAAATGCTATTTATTACTTTTCGTCTTTTAGAATCAACCTATAGTCTGTACACGGTGGCTCTAGCACTTTGGGAGGCTAAGGCAGGCAGATCACTTGAGCTCAGGAGTTTGAGACCAGCCTGGGCAACATAGTGAGACCTCATCTCCACCAAAAATTAAAAATAAAATTTAGCCGGGCGTGATAGTATGTGCCTGTAGTCCCAGCTACTCAGGAGGCCAAGGTGGAAGGATTGCTTGAGCCCAGGAGATTGAGACCGCAGTGAGCCATGATTGCACCACTTCACTTTAGCCTGGGTGACAGAATGAGACCCTGTCTCAAAAACAAAAACAAAAACAAAACAAGAATCGACCTATAAAACATTAAACACTTAAGGTTTAAAATATCCAAAATGTTGGTTGGGTGCAGTGGCTCACATCTGTAATCCCAGCACTTTGGGAGGACAAGGCGGGCGGATCACAAGGTCAGGAGATCAAGACCATCCTGGCTAACACGGTGAAACCCCATCTCTACTAAAAATACAAAAATTAGCCAGGTGTGGTGGCGGGTGCCTGTAATCCAGCACTTTCAGAGGCCGAGGCGGGCAGATCATCTAAGGTTGGGAGTTTGAGACCAGCCTGACCAACATGGCGAAACCCAGTCTCTACTAAAACTACAAAAATTAGCCGGGCATAGTGGCACGTGCCTGTAATCCCAGCTACTCGGGAGGTTTAAACAGGAGAATCGCTTAAACTTGGTAGGCGGAGGTTGCGGTGAGCCAAGATTGCGCCATTGCACTCCAGCCTGGGCAACAAGAGCAAAACTCCGTCTCAAAAAAAAAAAATTGTTACCAACCATAACAATAATGCAGTAAAAGTAACACTGGCATAATGCAGTGGACTAGGAAGCAAGATCGCTTTGTGTAAGGATGTGCCAGATAGTGCTTACCAGGGAAGATACAGAGGGAGCAAATAATAGGTTAGAGTAGAACTCAGCTCTCATTAATACATTTGTATGCCTTGACATTCTCCTTTATCTTTATTTGACATTGTAAGGAATAGCACAGAAACTTAGAGGACATTAAGGTGTTTTTAGGGTTTAATTTTCTTTTTTTTTTTGAGACAGGGTCTCACTCTGTCAACCAGGCTGGAGTGCAGTGGCATGGTCTTGGCTCACTGCAACCTCCTCCAGGATTCAAGCAATTCTCCTACCTCAGCCTCTTGAGTAGCTGGGATTACAGGTGCCTGCCACCATATCCAGCTAATTTTTTTTTTTTTGTATTTTTAGTAGAGACAGGGTTTCACCATATTGGTCAGGCTGGTCTCGAACTCCCGACCTCAAGTGATCCACCTGCCTTGGTCTCCCAAAGTGCTGGGATTAAAGGCATAAGCCACTGTACCCAGCCTAAGGTGTTTTTAAATAGTAAATAGGTAGTTGACTATCAGATCAAATGTTTTTTTTTTTTAATGCTACCACTTTTAGCTATGACTCAAGACAGTTGGCTTTTTGGTAAGGATAATAATATATTATAATTGGGGCTTAGAGATAATTATATTAGATAATTAAGTGCTCTTTAAATCATATTAGCATAATGTTACTTTTCTGTTTTTCTCATTTGGTATTATATTAAATATTATAGAAATTTCAAATGTGTTACTTTAATAGATATTGATCTGAATGGGGAAATTAAAGAGGGACACTGGATTCTTTATATAGATACACTTGGGAACATTTTAAAAATATATTTTAATGATGATCCTACTCTATACACCTAAAATGGAAAATAGACAGGATTTTCCAGATAATTAGATTAAAAAATACATTCACATGTATATCAAGATATTTAGGTCTTTGAGGGCTTTTTTTTTTTTTTTTTTTTTTTTTTTTTAGGGAGTCTCACTCCATCTCCCGGGCTGGAGTGCAGTGGTGCGATCTCGGCTCACTGCAACCTCTGCCTCCTGGGTTCAAGCAATTCTCTTGCCTCAGCCTCCAGAGTAGCTGGGATTACAGGCGCGTGCCACCACGCCTGGATAATTTTTTGTATTTTTAGAAGAGACGGGGTTTCACCATGTTGGTCAGGATGGTCTTGATCTCTTGACCTCATGATCCGCCCGCCTCAGCCTCCCAAAGGCTGGGATTACAGCTGTGAGCCACTGAGCCTGGCCCTCTTTTACTTAATAACTAGAAATTTGGCCAGGTGCTTCCTAGCATCTGGAGGCTGCTAGAGACTCTGCTGACTTCAAGGGCTGCCCATCACCAGCAACAAGGGAAAAAGCCAATAGTGGTTGCCATTTCTCTTCTGCCTTCCAAATCTCTCACCAGTATATCTGATTGGCAGAACTCAAGCTACGTCTGAAACTGTGCTGGCAAGGGAGCATGAGAAATGTTCCCAGGTTTCCAGCCCCTGCAAAACAGGGGAGATAAAAGAGTGCAAAATGTGCCAGATGCCGATAGACAATATCTGGTTCACTTGTGTATTAACAAATCAATAAGAGTAGCTCTGTTTGACTACAATAGAAACATTAAATATGTATAAAGAAGACTGATGATTGGTTAAAGAGAGTTGGAGAAAGGGGGAAGGAAGGGAGAGAGAGAAAGCTAAACCTATAGATGGAATAGATTAATAGGTAATTACTAGAGATCTATTATGACCTTAAAGCAGGAAAATTACAACATTAAAAGCAGTCCTTCAGGACAGTGAGATAATAGATTTTGTGTTTGTGTGGTGTTGGAATGGAAAAAAAGAGGAAGTAGAGAAATCTTTTAAGAGACAATTTTAGGAATCCACCAGTGAGAGGCTACTAAGATTAGCGTAAAAGTGGTAAAGCCAGGCGCGGTGGCTCACGCCTGTAATCCCAACACTTTGGGAGGCTGAGGTGGGCAGATCACGACGTCAGGAGTTCGAGACCAGCCTGGCCAATATAGTGAAACCCTGTCTGTACTAAAAATGTAAAAATTATCCAGGCATGGTGGTGGACGCCTGTAATCCCAGCTACACGGGAGGCTGAGGCAGGAGAATCGCTTGAACCCGGGAGGCAGAGGTTGCAGTGAGCCAAGATCAAACCATTGTACTCCAGCCCGGGCGGCAGAGTGAGACTCCATCTCAAAACAAAGTGCTAAGAGTGGAGACCAATGGGCATATGTGAGAGATACGGCCCCTAGATCCAGAAAAAGAAACTTGTCCCTAGAATATTCTAGTGTCTATCATCAGTAGCCACATTCTCTGACTGATCTGTGGCTCCAACTTCAGTGTCCCGGGGAGCAGCAAGCCAGCTATGCAGAGCTGGCCCAATCACATCTCACAGCCTCTCCAATCAGCTCCATCAGCAAATCATCCTTTCCTGATAAAGAGCCCGGGTCTGCTTCTGCATTTTTATCTCCTTTCCAACATCTTTGGAGTAATTACACTAACTATGGAAATGAGGTAAGGTGACCCTAGGAATTCATCAGGTTCCCCTCTTGCCCATTGCCTAAAGTAGAGCGACAAACTCCTTTGTCGCACTCCAACATTCTTACAATGAACTCCATCTTCTACTCCAACCCAACTGGAACACGACTTCAATCATGCTGATCTTACCATTTCCTGCATTCACTCATTCATTCATTCACATGCTCTTCAATCAACAAATACTTATTGAGGAGCTACTCTGCACCAGGCCCTGCTGAGGATTTAGAAGTTAAACAGCAAAAAGATAACAAAAAATCCCTGCATTATGGAGCTTACCTTCTAGTATAGAGTGTGTTAGGAGGTTAAGTGCAGGGCTTGAGTCTAGGAGTTTGAGACCAACCTGGGAAAATAGTGAGACTATGTCTCAAAAAAAAAAAAAAAAAAATTAGTGGGATATGATGGCAGATGCCTATAGTCCTACCTACTAGGGAGGCTGAGGTGGGAGGGTCGCTTGAGCCCAGGAGTTCAAGGTTACAGTGAGCTATGATTGTACCACCACACTCCAACTTAGTGACAGTGAGATCTTGTCTTTCAAAAAAAAAAGAAGAAGGTAAGTGCAGGGAAGAAAAATGCTATAATGCCATCTTCATCTTCATGGAGTTACTTCTCTCTCTCTGTTTTTTTTTTCTTTGGTTGTTGTTCTTGTTAGCTTCCAAACCCAATCTTCTTCTCAACATTCAGAGCATATTTTCTTTGTATTCTGTGCCTTGCGTAACCCCTTCGGCACAACAACCCATCCTGTTCAATGCCTCTTATTGTCTGTCATATCTCTGTGTGCTATTCATGACACAACACTCCCCTCTTCCAGAAAGGGTTGTATAGAATCAATGTGGTCACATGTAAACATAGGAGCTCGAGAATTTTTCTTGTAAATGTTCAGTGAGATCATGACTTCTGTAGCAAGAATCTAATTGATGTATCTGAAGTAATAAAGTAAAACTTGGAAACAAAAGATAAAGTGACTAATATTAGAAATTCAGGGTTAGGACGGGAGGCGGAGGTTGCAGTGAGCCGAAATCATGCTACTGTACTCCAGCCTGGGCAACACAGTGAGACTCTGTCAAAGAAGGAAAGGAAAGGGAAGGGGAAGGGGAAGGGGAAGGGGAAGGGGAAGGGGAAGGGGAAGG
>NC_037669.1:113482854-113530368 GCF_003255815.1 Theropithecus gelada
GAAGGGGAAGGGGAAGGGGAAGGGGAAGGGGAAGGGGAAGGGGAAGGAAGGGAAGGGAAAGGAAGGGAAGGGAAAGGAAGAAGGAAGGAAGGAAACGAAGGAAGGAAAGAAAGAAAGAGAGGGTTAGGAAAGTGAAGAGATAGGGTCAAAGCCGAATTGGGACAGATTTATAAGAGATGAAGAGGCCTTTTTAATGAAACCATAGAGACAGGAGAAAAAAGTGATAGAGGGATTTATCTGGAGGAGAATATTTTGAGAGCAACATTGTGAGTGGAATACTTAAAAGAAAGAACATGAGGATGTAGATAGGGAAGAGGTGGAGCAACATCTGAAGGAAAAGAAAACACAGTTCTGTTTATAATAGTGTCCCATGGGTCACTTGAGGTCAGGAGTTCAAGACCAGCCTGGCCAACATAGTGAAACCCCATCTCTACTAAAAATACAAAAATTAGCCAGGTGTGGTGGCATGCATCTGTAATCCCAGCTACTCAAGAGGCTGAGGCATAAGAATCTCTTGAACCAGGGATGCAAAGGTTGCGGTGAGTCGAAATCGTGCCACTGCACTCCAGCTTGGGTGACACAGCAATACTCTGTCTCAAGAAAAAATAATAGGCCGGGCGCGGTGGCTCAAGCCTGTAATCCCAGCACTTTGGGAGGCCGAGACGGGCGAATCACGAGGTCAGGAGATCGAGACCATCCTGGCTAACACGGTGAAACCCCGTCTCTACTAAAAAATACAAAAAACTAGCCGGGCGAGGTGGCGGGCGCCTGTAGTCCCAGCTACTCGGGAGGCTGAGGCAGGAGAATGGCATAAACCCGGGAGGCGGAGCTTGCAGTGAGCTGAGATCCGGCCACTGTACTCCAGCCTGGGCGACAGAGCGAGACTCCCGTCTCAAAAAAAAAAAAAAAAAAAAAAGAAAAAATAAATAATAATAGCATCCTAAGGAGCTGAATATTTATGACCAGGGCAAAGCTAATCAGAGACATCCTTTGGACCAATTCTCAGATTTGGTTGATGAGAAAAAGGTGTGTTTTTAGGAAACAAACTCCTACCTCTACCTCTAAACCAACTGAGTCAGACTCCCCAGAGGAAAATCTAAGGAATTTATGTTTTTATTTAATACATATTCTAAGTGATCCTTTTTTTTTTTTTGAGACGGAGTCTCGCTCTGTCGCCCTGGTGCCATCTCGGCTCACTGCAGGCTCCGTCTCCTGGGTTAATGCCATTCTCCTGCCTCAGCCTCCCGAGTAGCTGGGACTACAGGCGCCCGCCACCACGCCCGGCTAGTTTTTTGTGTTTTTTTAGTAGAGACGGGGTTTCACCGTGTTAGCCAGGATGGTCTCGATCTCCTGACCTCATGATCTGCCCATCTTAAGTGATTCTTTTGATTGGCAAACACGGCTTAACAAAGCTTATGGCATTGGGTATCAGATTTCACTATCTTTTTTTTTGGAGCCAGAGTCTTGCTCTGTCACCTATGCTGGAGTACAGTGGCACGATATCGGCTCACTGCAGCCTCCATCTCCCGGGTTCGAGCAATTCTCCTGCCTTAGGCTCCCGAGTAGCTGGGATTACAGCGGTACACCGCCATGCCCGGCTAATTTTTCTATTTTTACTAGAGACAGGTTTTCACCATGTTAGCCAGGCTGGCCTTGAACTCCTGTCCTCAAGTGATCCGTCCACTTCGGCCTTCCAAAATGCTAGGATTACAGGCAGGAGCCACCATACTCAGTCAGATTCTAGTGTCAAGTCCCTGCCAGTTTATACAATGGACCCTCAAATAACACAGGTTTGAACTGCCCTGGCCCACTTATATGTATTTTTTTCAATCAAGCATCAATTAAAAATACAGTATTCCCAGGATGCGAAACCCACGTATATGGAGAGCCAGATCCCTGGCGTATACCAAGGGATGACTGTATTTGGAAGTTGTGGTTGATGCTATTGGTTGACTGACCCAACACTCATTTCAAACTCCCTTGCCATTTTCACCATCCAGTCTGGAATAGCCAAATACTCACTTTCCCAGATACCTTTGCTGCTAGGCATGTCCATGTGACACATATTTGTCAATTAGAGGTAAGTTGAAGTTTCCTGGAGGCTTCTGAGAATGCTTGTGTTTTCTTGGTGTAATAGAGTGATGTAGGCCGAAGGCAGTCGTTCACGCCTTTAATCCCAGCACTTTGGGAGGCTGAGGCAGAAGGATCTCTTGAGGTCAGGAGTTTGAGACCAGCCTGACCAACAGGTGAAGCCCTGTCTCTATTAAAAATACAAAATAGCCAGGCGTGGGACGCACACCTGTAATCCCAGCTACTCGCGGGGCTGAGGCAGGAGAATTGCCTGAACCCAGGAGGCGGAGGTTGCAGTGAGCCAATATTGTGCCACTGTATTCCATCCTGGGTGACAGAGAGAGACTCTTTCAAAAAAAAAAAAAAACCCAGTGATTCAGGAGGCTGACAAAGGTGGATCACCTGAGGTCAGGAGTTTGAGACCAGCCCGGCCAACATGGTGAAACCCCGTCTCAACTAAAAATACAAAAACTAGCCGGGCACGTTGGCAGGTGCCTGTAATCGCAGCTACTCGGGAGGCTTAGGCGGGAAAATCGCTTGAACCTGGGAGGTGGTGATTGCAGTGAGCTGAGATCACACCATTGCACTCCAGCCTGGGCAACCAGAGGGAGACTCCATCTCAAAAAAAAAAGAGTGATGTGACTGACAGCACCCTATGCGTTATTCTGGCTTGAAGGTAGGTATAGTGCCTCTCTAACCACAGCAACGAGGTAAGAGTGAAGGAAACAGTACAAAGGATGAGTCAAGAAAGACATTACCCTAATATTGTGAATATAGATTGCTAGAAGTAGGAGTAGGAGGAAGAGGAGGAGGAAGAAGAGCAACAACAACTCTATTTTTTAAAGCCATTTAAAAAATTGGTTTTCCCGCCGGGCGTGCTGGCTCACACCTGTAATCCCAGCACTTTGGGAGGCCGAGGCGGGCAGATCACCTGAGGTGTGAAGTTTGAGACCATCCTGACCAACATGGAGAAAACCCGTCTCTACTAAAAATACGAAATTAGCTGGGTGTGGTGGCCTGTAAACCCAGCTGCTCTGGAGGCTAAGCAAGGAGAATTGCTTGAACCCAGGAGGCGGAGGTTGCGGTAAGCCGGAGATCGTGCCATTGCACTCCAGCCCGGGCAACAACAGCGAAACTCCATCTCAAAAAAAAAAAAAAAAAAAGATTTTGTGCTAGCCAGTGATGTCACCTGTGCTTTTAGACACCAGGAAATTAGATTTTAAGAAGCTGGAGGGGAAGGGCGCGGTGGCTCACACCTGTAATCATAGTAATTTTGGAAGACTGAGGTGGATGGGTTACCTGAGGTCAGGAGTTGGAGACCAGCATGGCCAACATGGTGAAACCCCATCCCTACTAAAAATACAAAAATTAGCCGGGCACGGTGGCGTGCACCTGTAATCCCAGCAACTCGGAAGGCTAAAACAGGAGAATTGCTTAAACCCTGGAGGAGGTTGCAGTGAGCGGAGATTGTGCCATTGCACTGCAGCCTGGGTGACAGCAAGACTCCAACTCAAAAAATAAATAAAATAAATTGAAGGGAAAAATAAGTCAGATGCTAAATAAATAAATAAAATAAATTGAAGGGAAAAATAAGTCAAAGGTCTAAAATTCTACAGGAAAGATTATCTTAAAAGCCTTTAAAAAGCGACATTTTCAAATCAACAAGTATTTACTGATCACTACTACCAGGGGCTGTAATTCTCACAAGGAATAATCTGTGGAGGGCGGAAAAGGAGATGAGCACTCAGGTACCCAGCTACCATTTATTGAACATCTACTGTGAGAAACAATATGATTCATAATGTATTATAATATTTATAATATTTACAAATACTCTGCAAGGAACGTGTTACCTTCAGTTAACAAAGAGATTAAATGTTTAGACTGGTTAAGTAAATTGCTCAAAGACTCACAGCTCATGAGGAAATCAGAGCTCCAGCCCCATTCTTCTTGCATTATTGAATATGCCTGGTAAGGCAAAAAGGGAAGTTTGCTCTGTTCTGCTTCTCCCATATGTACTCAAGAACATCAAGAGTTCATTTGTATCTATTTGTCCCCTAAAACAGGCAACTATTAACAGCTGACTGCAAAGGAATAAAATTGGTTTCATCTTTGAAACTGAGACTATCTGCTAAACTTTGTAGGAGAACCAATTAATTGAATGAAAGGCTTACCATCATCATCCCTTCTATATTTAAAATCTCCTGAACTGTCAGGAACTTTAAAAAATCGTCACTTAAAATACAACTGTTTAATGACAGGATATGTAAAAAAAATTGTATCTTACCATCCTAAGAGAAGTTATATATTTTAAAAAATAGATCAATTTTTTAATGTTGAAAATAACTTAGTTGTACAATGTGTTTAGAAGCTTAAAATGTTGGCTGGGCACAGGGGCTTACGCCTATACTCCCAGCACTTTGGGAGGCCGAGGTGGGTGGATCACAAGGTCAGGAGTTTGAGACCAGCCTGGCCAACATGGTGAAACCCTGTCTCTACTAAAAATACAAAAATAAGCCAGGCATGGTGGCGTGCGCCTGTAATCCCAGCTACTCGGGAGGCTGAGGCAGGAGAGTTGCTTGAACCCAGGAGGCAGAGTTTGTGGTGAGGTGACATTGTGCCACTGCACTTCAGCCTGGGCGACAGAGCAAGACTCCATCTCAAAAAAACAAGCTTAAAACGTTTTTTGGTTTTTGTTATGTTTTGTTTTTGAGACAGGGTCTTGCTGTCGCCCAGTCTGGAGTGCAGTGGCTCAATTCTCCCTCCTAAATAGCTGGAACTACAGGTGCACATCACCATGCCCAGCTAATTTTTTAATTTTTTGTAGAGACAGGGGTCTCCCTAAGTTGCCCAGGCTGGTGTCAAACTCCTGGGCTCAAGCGATCCTCCAGCTTTGGCCTCCCAAAATGCTGAGCTTACAGACATGAGCCACTGTGCCTGTCCTAGTAGTTTAAAATGTTAAGTAGATACAATTATAATCTAAGAGTTTTTCTTTAAACATTTAATAAGTTACACAATAGATTAAAATGGTTATTTAAAACTAAATAAAACTGAAGACCTTATCAATTATATACTGATGAGCTTTGGCATATACATATACATATGAATACATATATATTCAATTTGAGTGAATATATGTTAAGCATATATATTTATATATGTTAAACATCTGCTTTCTTCTCTATAGTAAATTCTTTTTTGTTTTTTTTTTTTTTGAGACAGAGTCTTGCTCTGTCACCCAGGCTGGAGTGCAGTGGCAAGATCTCAGCTCACTGCAACCTCCACCTCCTGGGTTCAAGCCATTCTCCTGGCTCAGCCTCCCCAGTAGCTGGGATTACAGGTATGCACTACTGCGCCCAGCTAATTTTTGTATTTTTAGTAGAGACAGGGTTTCACCATGTTGGCCAGACTGGTTTTGAACTCCTGACCTTGTGATCTGCCCGCCTCAGCCTCCCAAAATGCTGGGATAACAGGCATGAGCCACCATGCCTGGCCTCTTAGTTAATTCTTGACTGAATTATTGGAATATTAAATTTCAAATCCACATTTACCTATCTAAATTCAACTCACATGTATTAGTTAAAAATAATAAAGCCAATGAGGTCACAAGATGGGAGTGGTCTAGGAATTAAGTCTTCAGAAATTCACTGCCTCTGGTACTTGAGGTAGCAGCACAGGAGGTAGTTTTAGTCAAAGAAGTTCATTGCACTGAAAGAACCACATAGTTAACCATACCCTATTTCCTGTATATTTCTGGATGGTGAAAATATCCAATAAACTGAATATGAAGATTATATTATAACTACTTTTTTTTTTTTTTTTTTTTTGAGACGGAGTCTCGCTGTGCTCCCAGGCTGGAGTGCAGTGGCGTGATCTCGGCTCACTGCAAGCTCCGCCTCCCGGGTTCACGCCATTCTCCCGCCTCAGCCTCCCAAGTAGCTGAGACTACAGGCACCCGCCACCACGCCCGGCTAGTTTTTTGTATTTTTAGTAGAGACGGGGTTTCACCATGTTAGCCAGGATAGTCTCGATCTCCTGACCTCGTGATCCACCCGCCTCGGCCTCCCAAAGTGCTGGGATTACAGGCTTGAGCCACCGCGCCCGGCCATAACTACTTTTATTGTATACAACATTTGCTTTCCTGAAAGTTGTCCTTGCTTTCCTGAAAGTTATCCATGCTTTCCTTTCAGTGGCAAAACAAAACAAAACAAAACAAAACAAAAGACTATGTTTAGAAGTAAATAATGGTGAAATTTGGTCCATTCACATCTCTCCCTACACAGAAAATTTTGAGAAACTCATAACACATCTTTAATCAGTTATTTGCTTTGTACAGAGACACATGTATATAGAATTCTTCAAAATTCTCTTGTTACTTTCAGGCCTGCCTTGCTGTTGGGGTGGACCCAGAACAAGCAGTGTGATGAAGGTTGCAATGGGGCTGGGATCCAGCCGGCTCCCTCTGGCCAAGCCCTGATTTCTGGTCCAAGAGGAGGAAGGTGTACTTGGTTCTAATCAGTCCACGTAGAGGACTGGCTGTGTTGCCTGAGGCTCTCTAGGGCTCTGCTCTCATGAATAAGGATGAAGGAAGTAGCCTACAAAAAGACTTTCTTACAGGGGCATGGGGCCTATGGGCTTTGGCCCTTATGGGCTTTGTACATTTTTTTTTGAGACGGAGTCTCACTCTGTTGCCCAGGCTGGAGTGCAGTGGCATGATCTCAGCTCACTGCAACCTCCGCCTCCTGGGTTCAAGCAATTATCTCCCTCAGCCTCCCAAGTAGGTGGGATTACAGGTGCCTGCCACTATGCCCGGCTGATTTTTTTGTATTAGAGACAGGGTTTCACCATCTTGGCCAGACTGGTCTTGAACTCCTGACCTCATGATCCATCTGCCTTGGGCTCCAAAAGTGCTGGGATTACAGGTGTGAGCCACCTTGCCCAGCCTAGTACATTCTTTTTTTGAGATGGAGTCTTGCTCTGTCACCCGGGCTGGAGTGCAGTGGCACAATCTCGACTCACTGCAACTTTTACCTCCTGAGTTCAAGCAATCCTCCTGCCTCAGCCTCCAAAGTAGCTGGGATTACAGGCATGCAGTACCACACCCAGCTATTTTTTGTATTTTTAGGGTTTCACCATGTTGGTCAGGCTGGTCTTGAACTCCTGACTGCAGGTGATCCACCTGCCTCGGCCTCCCAAAGTGCTGGGACTACAGGTGTGAGCTGCCACGCCCAGCTTCTGCACATTTTTTTTTTTTTTGAGACGGAGTTTCACTCTTGTTGCCCAGGTTGGAGTGCAATAGTGCGATCTCAGCTCACCACAACCTCCACCTCCCACATTCAAGCGATTCTCCTGCTTCAGCCTCCTGAGTAGCTGGGATTACAGGCATGTGCCACCATGCCCGGTTAATTTTGTATTATTAGAAAAGAGGAGGTTTCTCCATGTTGGTCAGGCTGGTCTCGAACTCCCGACCTCAGGTGATCTACCCATCTCAGCCTCCCAAAGGACTGTGATTACAGGCATGAGCCACCACACCCAGCCCTTTTGGACATTCTTGAATGCACAGATCTAAGACTACAGAGTGCAGGGGCGTAGCATGTGTGTTTTGCTAAAGAGAGTGGGATGGAGTGTAATCAAGTACTAGCTATACTTGCACACTTCTCAGCCAGTGAGCACTGATACAATTCTGCTGGCCCTCAAAGAACATAACCTTATTTGTCAATCAAAAATCTGGCCTCAATAGGGCACGGTGGCTCACACCTGTAATCCTAGCACTTTAGGAGGCCAAGGCAGGCAGAAAACCTGAGGTAGGGGAAGTCGAGACAAGCCTGACCAACATGGAGAAACTTTGTCTCTACAAAAAATACAAAACTAGCTGGGTGTGGTGGTTCATGCCTGTAATCCCCGCTACTTGAGAGGCTGAGACAGGAGAATTGCTTGAACCCGGGAGGTGGAGGGTGTGAGTTGAGATCGTACCATTGCACTCCAGCCTGGGCAACAAGAGCAAAGCTCCATCTCAAAAAAAAAAAAAAAAAAAAGAAAGAAAGAAAAAAGAAAAAGAAAGAAAGAAAAAAGAAAAAAAATCTGGCCTCAAATAGAAACCTGGCCAATAATATTTTATGGCTCTGATGGGAAAAATATTTAATAATTTGTACTCTTCACAACTCCTTATAATCCCTCTTGACCCTAATTACTGCCTGAACTAGAATCCCAGGGTGTGAAAAAGTGAAGGATCCTTTGAGATCAAGCCCATCATCCTCTCGCCTTCTGCGTGACAGAACTGTGGCCACTTTGTGCTTTCTTCCCCACTTAATTCTTCTGATATCTGTTCACATTTTGCATCATTCACAACCTCCTGAGCAAGAAAATATGAGCAAGAAAATCTTGGCCGGGCGCGGTGGCTCAAGCCTGTAATCCCAGCACTTTGGGAGGCCGAGACGGGCGGATCACGAGGTCAGGAGATCAAGACCATCCTGGCTAACATGGTGAAACCCCGTCTCTATTAAGAAAGTGACAGAGCGAGACTCCGTCTCAAAAAAAAAAAAAAAAAAAGAAATACAAAAAACTAGCCGGGCGAGGTGGCGGGCATCTGTAGTCCCAGCTACTCGGGAGGCTGAGGCCGGAGAATGGCGTGAACCCGGGAGGCGGAGCTTGCAGTGAGCTGAGATCCGGCCACTGCACTCCAGCCCGGGCGACAGAGCGAGACTCCGTCTCAAAAAAAAAAAAAAAAAAAAAAAAAGAAAATCTTGTTCACTGAAGATCTTGCTCTGCATAGCTCCCAGCCCAAACTAAAGAGTATAAGAGAAAGAAAATAAGAAAACTACACGCTTTGAGAACTTAAAGTATTACTGTCATTCATTATATATTATTTGTACACCACACAAACCTTTTGTTTCATTAGTAAAAAATATTTCTTTGAGAGTAAGGGTTGTGTTTTTAAAATTATCTTTTAATATACATGGAATGTAGTACAGTATCATGAATGCCCAGGAGTTTAATAAATTATTTGTTGGTGATGAGCAGGTCTATTCCCTGGCCTACCAGGAATATCCCACATAATCATCCCAGACAGATGAGAATCCATCCTTGCTGTTAAAGATCTCCAGGGAGTGAGAATCTAAACCTTCTTCCATAACTCATTTCAGTGTCTAATAAGCCTTAGTGTCTGCTGGAAGATTCTTCCCAAGAAGGTGGCATTTAGGAATGCTACATAGTAAACGCTAGAAGGCACTGGAGCCAGTCACTTGGATTACTACTAGGAACTACCCTGGGAGGAGGGAGAAGTGTGGGAGCCTAGGTGGGTGCTGCTGGGGAAGGCAGTCAGATGAGGAAGAAAAAGGGTAGACAGTAGGTTTCTTTCCTGCTCAGAGGAAATGGCATCATACACACTTAGTAGTAGAGTTGTCCAGTATTAATAGGATTTGAGATGGGTAGTAGTCAGAAAGCTGTAGAGTTGGGAGAGCTCTATAATGGTGGAAGGCAAGTCTGCCATTGGCTCGCCAGCTTTTTATACCCCTCCCTGAAGCAGTCTCCCTATGAAGATAAAATTGCTGTTACTATTCTATTCTCCATTATTATTTCATGGACACCAGGGTTTTCTGTTAATAGAAAAGGAATCCACAGGCCAGACGAGGTGGCTCACGCCTGTAATCCCAGCACTTTGGGAGGCCAAGTTGGGTGGATCCCCTGAGATCAGGAATTCAAGATCAGCCAGACCAACATGGTGAAACCCTATCTCTACTAAAAATACAAAAAAATGAGCCGGGTGTGATGGCGGGCGCCTGTAATCCCAGCTACTCAGGAGGTTGAGGCAGGAGAATCTCTTGAATCTGGGAGGCGGAGGTTGCAGTGAGTTGAGATCGTGCCATTGCACTCCAGCCTGGGCAAGAGCAAAACTCTGTCGTGGGGTGGGGGGGGGGGGGGGGGAAGGAATCTGCATAGCCTAGCTGTGCAAAAAGTGATCTGAATACTTCCTCTGCAAGGATGTATGTGCAGGAGTGTGTATGCACACACACGTGTGTGAAGAAGGTTGGCTGGCGTGCGCCCCCACACCCAGTTAATTTTTGTTAGAGTGACAGGAGGTGAATGAAGGAAGGGTTAGTAGGAAACTTGCAACCTCTCTGGTCAAAGCAGACACAGACAAGGGATTCTGATTAGGGCTGAAAATCAGACCTGAGGTTCAAAGAGAGGAACTGCAAATTCAGTGAAAGCCTAGAAGAGGAAGGGGGAAGGCCAAGTGCAGGGAGAATAAGTGAGGAAGTACAGGCCAGAGAAAGTAGGACTGTTCAGATATCTGCACTGGAAGAGGTGACACGAAGTTCTGTCTCCAGGAAAATAGGTTGGCAAGATCCAGTTCAGAAGTAGGCTTCAGCCCTCTGGTTAGGATATAGGACAGGGCTTCCAACCACCCTCTGTCCGTGTGCTTCCTGGACTACAGGAAGGGCAACAGGAATGCTGTGATCAGGGAATCTAGGTAGAAGGAAGGCAGGGGAGGTGGTCCGGCCTCCCTCCTGGGGGCTTAGGATGAAATGTAACTGGATGGAGTAAGTACTGCTGGATAGATTTGAGGAAATATTTAGATTGGTAACAACCAAAACAAGTTTCAAATTCTGTTAGGCCCTGATGGTTTGGGGGAGAAAACACAGCCTGCAACAAGCTGGAAGCTTGCTTTGAGGTAGCTGAGAGCAGGGGAAGATTGGGCACATAAGGCCAGCAGAAGGGATTGGTACCTCAGTGACCACCAAGAAATTAGTCACTTAGGAGAACTAGGTCATTTTGGGTGAAGAATGACGTGGTTCATCATACCTTAGTGTATCTTTCTTGAGATCCCCACAAAATCAGAGAGCATTTGATTGGAGAAGGGTGGGAAGCAGTGGATTTCAAAAACTAGGATAATACATCAAGCCCTAGTGATGTGAAGAACGTGGAGAGGAAGTGTAGGTGGAAGCGAGTGAGTCATAAACAGTGGTTTGTGAACCTTCTGAAGACTGTCGACCACTTGGAATAGAACAAAGGCTGTGTACTGTTTCAACCCTTATTTCATATTGGCCCCCGCAAGTCATATTCTATAGCTCTGCAGGAACCTGATGTTTTTTTGCCCAAATTCTAAATGATTTATTTTATGAATGCTGAATCACAAAACTATGGTTGAAGAAAAGAACCTCCACATAAAAGAAATGAATCCCAGCAGGGTGTGGTGGCTCACGCCTATAATCCCAGCACTTTGGGAGGCCGAGGCAGGTGGATCACAAGGTCAGGAGATCGAGACCATCCTGGCTAACACGGTGAAACCCTGTCTCTACTAAAAATATAAAAAATTAGCCGGGCGTGGTGGCGGGCGCCTGTAGTCCCAGCTACTCGGGAGGCTGAGGCAGGAGAATGGCGTGAACCCAGGAGGTGGAGCTTGCAGTGAGCTTAGATCATGCCACTGCACTCCAGTCTGGGAGACACAGCGAGACTCCATCTCAAAAAAAAAAAAAAAAAAAAAAAAAGAAAGAAAAGAAATGAATCCCTAACCTGTACCCTACATTTTTATTTTTCTCCCTCTTGTGTGTACCTGTGTGTGTATGTGTGTGTGTGTGTTTACTATTGATTAGGATCTATTCCAGATATCAGCATTTTCTTTAAAACACAAGGGTTTTTTGTTTGTTTTTTTTTTGAGACGGAGTGTCACTCTGTCGTCCAGGCTGGAGTTCAGTTGGCATGATTTCAAGTCACTGCAACCTCTGCATCCCAGGCACTTCTCCTGCCTCAGCTTCTCGTGTAGCTGGGATTACAAGCATCCACCACCATGCCCAGCTAATTTTTGTATTTTTAGCAGAGATGAGGTTTTACCATGTTGGCCAGGCTAATCTCAAACTCCTGACCTCAGATGATCTACCCACCTTGGCCTCCCAAAGTGCTGGGATTACAGGCGTGAGCCACCATGCCCGGCAAACCACAAGTTTTGAGAAACTTTTAGGTCAAAAACTTGAATTCAAATCCAAAGCCAGCCAGAGCCCTAAATACCATTCCTACTTTTCTTGGCAAAGAAATTTTCAAATTTCTCTGGCATATTTCTGTGAAAAGTAATACAATACAATTTATTAAACTTTTTGTTTATAGTGGACCTTTTGTTAACATCTGCTTATATGCTATTATGTGCCTCGTTTCGATCAAATCAAGCTCATTTGAGGTGTTTATCAAATGCAAGCCTGACCTGTCTCTGCCGATACAGTATTGAACTTTCCTTAACACTTAACTAGCTCAAATATTTCCTCTATAAATCCAGAATATAGGTATATAGATTTTTAAGTCAAGACTATTCACTGTAGAAAACAATGTTTTGACGAGGTACAGTGGCTCACACCTGTAATTCCAGCACTTTGGAAGGCCAAGGCAGGAAGATCATTTGAGCTCAGGAGTTTGAGACCAGCCTTGGCAACATGGAGAAACTCCGCCTCTACAAAACAAACAAAAAAAATTAGCCAGGCTTAGTGGCATGTACCTGTAGTCCCAGCTATTTGAGAGGCTGAGGTTGGAGGATCACCTGAGCCTGGGGAGGTGGAGGCTGCAGTGAGCCATGATTGCGCCTCTGCACTCCAGCCTGAGGGACACAGTGAGATTCTGTCTCAAGAAAAAAAAGACAAAAAAGAAAGAAAAGAAAACAATGCTTTACCACGTGTTAATTTAGGCTAAAGAAATTGCTAGGGTACGGGGATGGATCTTACTCATTACTAATATTCTAATCTCACATTAAAAAAAAAACCTAACAGGCTGGGCGCGGTGGCTCACGCCTGTAATCCCAACACTTTGAGAGGCCGAGGCGGGTGGATCACAAGGTCAAGAGATCGAGACCATCTTGACCAACATGGTGAAACCCCGTCTCTACTAAAAATACAAAAATTAGCTGGGAGTGGTGGTGGACACCTGTAGTTCCAGCTACTCAGAAGGCTGAGGCAGGAGAATCACTTGAACCCGGAAGGCGGAGGCTGCAGTGAGCTGACATCACGCCACTGCACTCCAACCTGGTGACAGAGTGAGACTCCGTCTCAAAATTGTAAATAAAGAAATATATAAATAAATAAAATTAAAATTTTAAAAAAATTATAGTAAAAGGAATCCTAGGCCGGGCACAGTGGCTCACTCCTGTAATCCGAGCACTTTGGGAGGCCAAGGCGGGAGGATCACCTGAGCTTGGGAGTTCGAGACCAGCCTGACCAACATGGAGAAACCTCGTCTCTACTAAAAATACAAAATTAGCCCGGTGCGGTGGCGGGTGCCTGTAATCCCAGCTACTCGGGAGGCTGAGGCAGGAGAATCGCTTGAACCTGGGAGGTGGAAGTTGCAGTGAGCCAAAATCACGCCATTGCACTCCAGCCTGGGCAACAAGAGTGAAACTCCGTCTCAAAAAAAAAAAGAAAAAAGAAAACTCTTTTGTCCTTTGTCTTACACCAATAACCTTCCCCTGTATTCCATTACAAGTGGCCTCTCTGACACGTTAACTCACATTAAATGTATTGTAAAGTTCTTTTTTTTTTTTTGAGACAGAGTTTCACTCTTGTTGCCCAGGCTAGAGTGTAATGGCGCAATCTCGGCTCACTGCAATCTCTGCCTCCCGGGTTCAAGTGATTCTCCTGCCTCAGCCTCCCGAGTAGCTGGGATTACAGGCGTTTGCCACCATGCTGGGCTAATTTTTGTATTTTTAGTAGAGACAGGGTTTCTCCATGTTGGTCAGGCTGGTCTTGAACTCCTGACCTCAGGTGATCCACCCACCTCAGCCTCCCAAAGTGCTGGGATTATAGGCGTGAGCCACTGCACCCGGCCTTAATGTACTGTAAAGTTCTAATAAGTATTTGGAAGTCATGGCTTTCTGTCAATTCTCAGGTAAAGAAGTGTTTTATAAGTTCCCTCCCCTCCTCTCACCTCCTGGCCTTAAAGGCATTTCTTTTTGTTATTTAAGAATAGCTTTAGTGCTTAGTAGCTCAAATTTAAGGTGGGAAGAGAAGACTTTGGCCAGGCTGGTCTTGAACTCCTGACCTTAGATGATCTGCCCGCCTGACCTCAAAAAGTACTGGGATTACAGGCGTTGAGTGAGCCACCACGCCCGGTTTTACAACTGTGTATTCTTATTGCAAAGCCAGGCTCTGTAAAGATGGCATTTTAGGCCGGGCGCGGTGGCTCAAGCCTGTAATCCCAGCACTTTGGGAGGCCGAGGCGGGTGGATCACGAGGTCAGGAGATCGAGACCATCCTAGCTAACATGGTGAAACCCCGTCTCTACTAAAAATACAAAAAACTAGCCGGGCGAGGTGGCGGGCGCCTGTAGTCCCAGCTACTCGGAGGCTGAGGCGGAGAATGGAGTGAACCCGGGAGGCGGAGCTTGCAGTGAGCCGAGATCCGGCCTCTGCACTCCAGCCTGGGCGACACAGCGAGATTCCGTCTCAAAAAAAAAAAAAAAAAAAAAAAAAGATGGCATTTTATCTGAGAGTCAGGTTTACCAACAGGTAAAATTCTTCTTACTGAGGGCAAGCTCTTCCCGAAGACATTGAGATAATCCATTTTTGGCTACTAAGAGAGAGGTTGCTACTCCATTTTCCCTGGAATAGAGTAATGCTGGGTTTCATTGCTCTTCAATATTGTCTTGGACATCAGTTCCCAAATGGAATGTGGCATGAAACATAATTCTTGCAGAGTTGCTCATGCGTGCAGCTATGTGTGGCATAAAAATCCCCAGAGCAAACCTTCAGGTCGCCAAATAGTGTTAGTCCTAAAGTACCTCAGTGGAACATACCTCAAATTTCATGAAGCATCACCACAATCAGAACTTTATGCCCCTTTCCTCATCTGACTGCCTCTCTCATTGCTTGGGAGGCCCTACTTCAAGTTAAATGGCCAGCACTACAAGGGAGGGCAGGATTAGACTCAAGTAAAGTGGGGAGGTTTACAGATTATTTCTTTAGGGCAGAAATCAGCAACTCTAACCCATAGGCCAAATCCAATGGAAGCTGGAGCTCCGAATAACGTATATGTTTTTAAATGGATGGGGGAAGGGGAAGAGGGAGACAACAGAGAACGTGGCCTACAGAGCTTCAAATAGTTACCATCTGGCCCTTTACAGTAAAAGTTTGCTGGCCCCAGCTTCTGAGCCCTCACACCTCCCTTTCTCTGCCTCACGCCTCTTTAACCCCTCTTCATGCTCTCAGCTCCTGGTTTATTTACTCCACAATTAGAGGGAATCCTCCTACCCAAAGGCAAACCCATTGAACTGACAGCCTTTTCCCAGCTAGAGGGAGGGGCCGCTGTTCTGGTTCTTCTCCTTTTCCCCTGCTCACTTTCCCCTGACTATGGGGCCATGGAACAGAGCTGCCCTTCCCCAGGCACCCAGGCAGTGGGTATTGCAGTTCTCAGTGCCTGGGGGAAGGGGTTCCCATCAGCCAGGGGCTTCTGGAGACTCTTGTGTACCCTCTGCAAAAACATTGGAGAGCTCTGCTCCTTGGGTTAACCCCTTTGGGTTATGACACCTGTGGTCCTAAGAGAGGATTTATAAGAACTCTGGGCTCACCTTCGTGACCCATAATGCTCTCTGGATGCCAGCCCTTCAACAGTTTTCCTTCTCCCTTGCCAGGTTTGGCTCTGTTTGTAGTATAGAGTGGTAGTTAAACGCATGACCTCATCTACCTAGAAAAATATCCACCTCTGACATTTACTAGCTAAGGAACCGTTGTCGTTTAATCCATGTGGGTTGGGTTTCCTCATCTGTGGAGAGGAGATAATAGTAGTCCCTACTTCATGGCCAGGTGTGGTAGTTCACACCTGTAATCCCTGCACGTTGGGAGGCCAAGGCGGGCAAATCACCTGAGGTCGACAGTTCAAGACCAGCCGGACCAACATGGAGAAACCCCGTCTCTACTAAAAATACAAAATTAGCTGGGGGTGGTAGTGCATGCCTGTAATCCCAGCTACTCGGGAGGCTGAGGCAGGAGAAGAGCTTGCACCTGGGAGGCAGAGGTTGTGGTGAGCTGCGATCTTGTCATTTTATTCCAGCCTGGGCAACAAGAGCAAAACTCTGTCTCAAAAAAAAAAAAAACAAAAAAGTCCCTGCTCCAGGCTGCCATGAGG
This sequence comes from Theropithecus gelada, assembly GCF_003255815.1. NCBI lineage: Eukaryota > Metazoa > Chordata > Mammalia > Primates > Cercopithecidae > Theropithecus > Theropithecus gelada. The sequence goes on from NC_037669.1 coordinate 113,499,021, forward strand.
TTTACATGAGTTAATCTGCATGAAAGTGTTTTGAACAAGTCCTAACACATAGTAAGTACTCAAGACAGTGCTAGCTCTCACTATTGTTTGGGGTTTTGAGGTTAAGCTATGTCCTGGCTGGTCTTGGCCCAGCTCTCCATATCCTTAGGCTATTATATAGCTCGAGGGGAGGTGAGCTCTCAAACTGAAGCCAGGCCACCCAATAAGGTAGGCAGAACTGTGAAACAGGTGAAATGTTAGGAGAGGTTTCCACTTCCCCTACTCTTTGTGTCTTCCTACAGAGAATAATGACTAAAAACACCTTGCTTTTGTATGGAGGTTATGATCTGCTTTCACAAACATTTAATTTGACACATGCAACAGCTCCAGTACATAGACATTACACGGCAGGCAACTGCAAATGTTGACTGAGGGAAATGAACTGTGGGCTGCCAATTTGCTGTATGATTGGGTGTGGTGTACCCTCTGCTCTCTGTTCTGATTGGTTGCATGGCATACAGAACTAGTCAGTAAGTATTTTGACGATCCACTCTGGAAATATGTTGTTAATGTTGTGCCTATTTTATCAGTGTGGAAACTGCGTTTCTCAGCCATTTGATGCCTAAGAACACACAACAGTGAAGGTAGTGTATCTAAAACCCAGTTTCTCTGGCCTATAATCTATCCCTGTGGCTGTTACACCTATTGCTAAATATGCACAAAATCAAGTTTGTTTTGTTCAGTGGCAATAATTAACTTAGTACTGGCATGCACTGTCTTCCTAGTTTGTTGCTCAGTGAAGACTCACAATATTAGAAGGCTATCTATAAAGGGGAGTGTCTTTGTTTTGTGTTGCTGTAACAGAACACCGGAAACTGGGTAATTTATAAAGAAAAGAGGTTAATTTAGCTCAGGATTCTGCAGGCTGGGAAATTCAAGAAGCATGGTGCCAGCATCTGCTGTTGAGGGCTTTCATGCTGCATCATAACGTGGAGAAAGGTCAAAGGGAAGTGGACACGGGGAAGAAGTAAAGCCCCGACGGGCATCTTTCTTTATAAAAACCTGTTCTTGAGAGAACTACTCCATTCCTCTCTCCAGGGAGAGCAAAAACTCACTCACTGCCCATAGAACAATGCAGAGCCATTCATCAGGAATCTACCCCCAAGAGCCAAGTACCTCCCACTAGACACCACCTTCCAACACAACCCATTGTGGATCAAATTTATAAACATGAGTTCTGGTGTGGACAAACCATATTCAAACCATAGCAAAGAGAAAGCTGTTATGCCCAGGAAGAGCTCTCTGCATTCTTTGTGGGTTCCCCCTTTCCTCAGAGAACAAGTGATTTACAAGATTATAGGAAGGACGTGAGCGAGTACAAGTGCTCAGCAACTTTCCCTCTCTTTTTGAAGGAGCCTTGCCTCAGGACACATACTTTCTCTTGCCCTCTGCCCCTAGATAAGCAGTTTCCCTGGGAGGGAAGGGCTGCCTATGGCTAGGTAGGACAAGTTTAGTGGGAGGGAACTACCAGAAAGTCCAGCTGGGCATGATGGCTCATGCCTGTAATTCCAGAGCTTTAAGGGGCTGAGGTGGGCAGATCGTTTGAGCAGGAGTTCGAGACCAGCCTGGGCAACAAAGCAAGATCCCGTCTCTACAAAAAAATACAAAAATTAGATGGGTGTGGTGGTGCATGCCTGTAGTCCCACCTACTTGGGAGGCTGAGGTGGGAGAGTTTCTTGAGCCTAGAAGGCAGAGGTTGCAGTGAGCCGAGATCACGGCACTGAATTCCATCCTGAGTTACAGAATGAGACCCTTTCTCAAAACCAGGAAAAAAAAAAAAAAAAAAGTCCATTTGGTTGCATATCCAAACTTTGATCTTAAAAAAAATTAAACACAAAAGATCAAGCAATAAAATAAAAACATTTTACCAAATAGAGACACAATTTACCAAACTGTGTTCCACAGAATGCAATCTTTGCATGATCTTGAAAGGTATGTCTTTAAGAAGTGTTCAATAGGCTGAGAAGATTTTTATTTATTTTTATTTTTTTGAGACAGAGTTTCACTCTTGTTGCCCAGGCTGGACTGCAATGGCTTGATCTCAGCTCACCGCAACCTCCGCCTCCAGAGTTCAAGGATTCTCCTGTCTTAGCTTTGTGGCTGATGAGATTTTTACAAAGCAAGATTTATCAGTCTTTTATATGCTAAAAAGCAGTGCAGACCTCTAGAAGGTGAATTTAACATTTATTAGCAGGATGTGGTGGTGCACAATCCCTGGGTGTTGTGGCCTGTAATCTCAGCTAAGCAGGAGGCTAAGGCAGGAGAATTGCTTGAACCCAGGAGGTGGAGGTTGCAGTGAGCCAAGATAGCACCACTGCACTCCAGCCTGGGCGACAAGAGGGAAACTTTCTCTTCAAAAACAACAACAACAAGGAAAATAAAAACACGTGACATTTCCCAAACATCCTTAATGTTGGAACCCTTTACTTCCAGAGGCACAGACTATGTGCCCATTATGAGTGGAACACAGCTTGGGAAATGCTGACATAAGAAAATGATAGTTGTTAGAATGGCTGTTACCTGACCAACAGATATTTGGGACAATCTCAGAAAGTGCATTTGGCTCACTTTCTAGAAGCTATAATAATATTGGGCGTGCGGTGGGGGTGGTTGGAACTGCAGAGCCAGCCACAGACTTGAGCAATATACAATTAATTTATGTAAGAACTGAAGGAGGAAAACATTTTTCAGGAGGAAAACAATACAAAGATTCAGGATAAAATGGAGTACTATACAAGTTGAGCTCAGTCATGTGTCTCAGCAATCTGGTAGGAGGGGTGCAAGTTCATATCATTTCCAAGCGGTGCAACCTGAATCTGTGGGCCTGAACTGTGGCAAGACCATCCCATGTGAAGGGAGGACCTTAGTGTTCCCACTGGCTGGCATGAGGAGGGTTCAGCACCTCTTAGCAGCTTTGAGAAAACTGCCCTGATGTCTGCATCTCCCGCCAGAACCCCTCAGGTCAATAAGCTACTCAGTCCACTGGAAAGGTGTCTGCTATAATCTGAATGTGTGTAACCTCCCAAAATCCATATGCTGAAATACTAATCGCCAAGGTGATGATATTAAGACTTGGAGCTCTCATGAATGGGATTAGTGCCTTTATAAAAGAGGCACGAGGGAGATTGCTTGCCCCTTTTATCATGTGAGGACACAGCAGAAAGGTGCCATCTATTAACCAGGAAATAGGCCCTGACTAGACACCGAATCTGCCAGTGCCTTGATCTTTGACCTCACAGCCTCCAGAACTAGAAGAAATAAATTTCTGTTATGTAGAAGTCACCTAGTTTATGTGCTTTGTGATAGCACTCCCAACTGACTAAGACAGCAACTCAGCTCACCTGGGCCAGTAAAATTATTTATTTAAGGCATTAGGATTCTTTTTTAGCCTTAGGAGAGCATAAAGTCAAAGAGATAAAACAAATCAAACCCATCACCTTACTGTATTTACTTATTTGTTTGTTTACTTGTCAGACAGGGTCTCTCTGCACCCAGGCTGGAGTGTAGTGGCGCAAACGTGGCTCACTATAACCTCGACCTCCTGGCTCCATTGATCCTCCCACCTCAGGCTCCCCAGTAGCTGGGACTACAGGCATGCACCACCACAGCCAGCTAATTTTAGTATTTTTTTGTAGAGATGGGATTTTGTCATGTTGCCCAGGCTGGTCTTGAATTCCTGGGCTCCAGTGATCTGCCTGCCTCGGCCTCTCAAAGTGCTGGGATTACAGGTGTAAGCCACTGTGTATGGCCACTACTGTTTTCACTTATGTTTAGAAATACTTGTGCATATTTGTATTTGGTATTTTAACTATTTGTAATCTTTTACATAATTTGACATTTTGGGATTTCTAAGAAGTTATCCTTGTGAAACCAGTTTAAAACACCTAAGTGAGAACTGTAATTTAGATTCGTGATTTTACGTGAAAATATATGAGAATTTTATGAAATCTGTAAACATTTTTGTAATGTTCAAGAGAACTTGATTCATAATATTTTATAATTTATCATATTTATGAGCATTACTTAACTACTTGTGATTCTTTTGTTTGTTGAGCAACTGAAGTATTTTAAAAAGACAGAATACATTAAATGAATTAATGTAGTTTAATAATTCAAGGAAATTTCATTAACCAAATTGCAAACATTCTCTTAAAAAAGAGTTAGATTTGTATCCTGAATTTCAAAGCTCAAAGGAAAACTAGGTTTTCAAATTTGTAATAAATTAAATGGAATTACTATATATTGTCTTCTTTGCCCACAAAACCCGTCTTCAAGAATACCCTATACCGGCTGGGTGCAGTGGTTCATACCTGTTATGCCAGCACTTTGGGAGGCCAATGTGGGTGGATCACCTGAGCTCAGGAGTTCAAGATCAGCCTGGCCCACATGGTGAAACCCTGTCTCTACCAAAAATACAAAAAAATTAGCCGGGCGTGGTGGTGTGTGCCCGTAGTCCCAGCTACTCAGGAGAATGAGGCAGGAGAATTGTTTGAACCCAGAAGGTTGAAGGTGCAGTGACCCGAGATCATGCCACTGTACTCCAGCCTTGGTGACAGAGTGAGCCCCCCCCCGGCCCCCCCCCCCCCCCCCCCCAGAATACCCTATACCTGGGCCGGGCACGGTGGCTCACACCTGTAATCCCAGCATGTTGGGAGGCTGAGGCAGACAGATCACCTGAGGTCAGGAGTTTGAGACCAGCCTGGCCAACATGGTGAAATCTCGTCTCTACTAAAAATGCAAAAATTAGCTAGGTGTAGTGGCGGGCACCTGTAATCTTAGCTACTCGGGAGGCTGAGGCAGGAGACTTGCTTGTACCAGAGGGGGCGGATGTTGCAGTGAGCCGAGATTATGCCACTGCACTCCAGCTTGGGCAACAAGAGCGAAATTCCATCTCACACACACAAAAAAAGAATACCCTATACCTAAATTGCCATGAGGCAGCAGGGGTAGTGATGGTGAGAGGGGTAGGGAGTGAGTGAGACAAAGGTCTTCCTTTGGTAATCAGTAGATACACTAATAGTATCATTGCCGGGCGCGGTGGCTCACGCCTGTAATCCCAGCACTTTGGGAGGCCGAGGCGGGCGGATCACAAGGTCAGGAGATCGAGACCACGGTGAAACCTCGTCTCTACTAAAAATACAAAAAATTAGCCGGGCGCGGTTGTGGGCGCCTGTAGTCCCAGCTACTCGGGAGGCTGAGGCAGGAGAATGGCGGGAACCCGGGAGGCGGAGCTTGCAGTGAGCTGAGATCCGGCCACTGCACTCCAGTCTGGGCGACAGAGCGAGACTCCGTCTCAAAAAAAAAAAAAAAAAAAAAAAAAAAAAAAAAAAAAAAAAAAAAAAAGATACACTAATAGTATCAAAGCATGCAACAGATGGAATCCAACAGATTGACTGTAACTATGCCTGCATTCAGCAAACATTTTTCTAGATTCTAGCTTAAGATATGTGGGTCATATAAATGTGATTAAGATGTAGTTCTTCTCCTCAAACAGTTTCTCCTTTTTTCCATTTTGCATTTCTCTGCTCTTCTCATTCATTGAAGTACTTTTTAGCAAACACTTGAATTTTCCTGCCTTGATCTGCTTATTTTTATTCATTGGAAAAGCAGATACTACACTTGGCCTTGAGTTCAAATCCTTGTTTTGCCATTTGCAGCATGACCTTAGACAAACCACGTGTTCTTATTACTTCAGTTTCTTCATCAATCAAATAAAGATAATAATATTATTTACTCGTTATGCACTACATGTTTGTGCTTCTCCAGAATTCATATATGGAAACACTACCCCCAAATGGTATGGTATTAGGAGGTGGGGCCTTCAGAAGGTAATTAGATCACAGCCTACATGATGGGATTAGTAATCTTGTAAGAAGAGACATGAGAGAGCTTGCTTCCTGTCTTTCTGTTTTACACCACTTACACACAGCAAGAAAATGGTCAGCAGCACCCAGGAAGAGGCCCTCACCATAACTTGATCATGCTGGCATTTCGCTCTCAGACTTCCCAATTTCCAGAACTGTGAGAAATAAATGTGTGTTTTTTTGTTTTGTTTTTGTTTGGTTTTTTGAGACGGAGTTTTGCTCTTGTTGCCCAGGCTAGAGTGCAATGGCGTGATCTCAGCTCACTGCAACCTCCGCCTTCCGGGTTCAAGCAATTCTCCTGCCTCAGCCTCCCATGTAGCTGGGATTACGGGCATGCACCACCATGCCCAGCTAATTTTTGTATTTTTAGTAGAGATGGGGTTTCGCCATGTTGGCCAGGCTGGTCTCAAACTCCTGACCTCAGGTGATCCGTCCGCCTGGGCCTCCCAAAGTGCTGGGATTACAGGTGTGAGCCACTGCGCCTGGTCAAGTGTTTGTTCTTTAAGCCATCGAGTCTATGGTATTTTTGTTACAGCAATCTAAATTGACTGAGGCATTACCTTTTCAAGTTGTTGAGAAAATTAGAGACAATTACATATTAATATGCCTTGAAAAGGGTTGACAACATGCTTAATAAATGGTAGCAAATAACATTATGTAGTGGCTCACGCCTGTAATCCCAGCACTTTGGGAGGCCGAGGCGGGTGGATCACGAGGTCAGGAGATTGAGACCATCCTGGCTAACACGGTGAAACACCGTCTCTACTAAAAATACAAAAAATTAGCCGGGCGTGGTGGCAGGTGCCTGTAGACCCAGCTACTCGGGAGGCTGAGGCTGGAGAATGGCGGGAACCCAGGAAGCAGAGCTTGCAGTGAGCCAAGATGGTGCCACTGCACTCCAGCCTGGGTGACAGAGTGAGACTCCATCTCAAAACAAAACAAAACAAAACAAAACAAAACAAAAGCATTATCTATGGTTTCCGTCAATGTCCTTATGGTTAGAAAGTCAGCTTATGCTGACCCATGATTTCATATGTTTAGACTTTTTACTACATCAAGAGCAGAAGAGCACTGGAAAGAAAACATTTGAGGTAGGAGACAACTGAGGTGACAGAGAACTCAATGCTTTTTTACTTATATTCACTCTCTAGGTGATTGCATCCAGGTCCATGATTTCAAATATCATTGCTTTACTAATGAGTCTCAAAGTTTTATCTCCTGTTCCAGTAGCACCTCTGAACATCTGGCCACCTATTTAACATCATCATGAGGATATATAATGGGCGCACCAAACGCTAAAACAAAACTCTTGATAGTCACCTCATAAACTAGGTCTTCTTCTAGCCTTTCCCATCTCAGTAAATGGCAATTCCATTCTTCTACTTGTTTGGTCTAAAATCTTGGAATAATTTTGTTGTTTTCTTTGTTTTTGAGATGGAGTTTCGCTCTTGTCACGCAGGCTGGAGTGCAATGGCGTGATCTTGGCTCACTGCAACCTCTGCCTCCCAGGTTCCCGCCATTCTCCAGCCTCAGCCTCCTGAGTAGCCAGGGTTACAAACGTGTGCCATGACACCTGGCTAATTTTTTTGTATTATTAGTAGAGATGGGGTTTCACCATGTTGACCAGGCTGGTCTCAAAATCCGGACCTCAGGTGATCCACCTGCCTTAGCCTTCCAAAGTGCTGGGATTTTTACTTGTGTGAGCCACTGTGCAGGGTCCCCACTTAAGCTTTTTAAAGTGTTGGGATTACAGGCGTGAGCCACCACACCCAGCCTCAGTTGGTCCTTTAAAATGAAAGGTGGTTCAAGTCACTTCTTTGCTCAAAGCCTCCCAGTGGCTTTCTATGACTTGAGAAGAAAAAGGCATCTTACTCCAGAATGCCAGTCACATAAGATAATACACTTTTACCTTGTTTAAGCCATATATATATATATATATATTTATTTTTTTTTACAGCAGTCAAACAATAGCCTAATACAGACATATTTTTTGAAAGTCTGTTTGTGCTCCCAACCCTCACCCAATGTGGGACGGGAATGTAAGCCTCATGAAGAGTAGGGGCTGTTTTTGGTTCACTGAAACAGTGCTTGGCACACTACACATTCAATCAACACTGAATGAATGAGGAGCAAAACCATCAACATAATACTAGGCCTTGAGTGCTTCCCTGAGGAAGTATGTGGCTGGTCAGTATAAGTAAGTGATTATACAGTAACAAGCTGTGTGTGTGGTTGGTTTTCTGTTTTGACTGAATCACAATCGCAGGATACAACCTGCTATTTTCATTATCTGAGAGGCATAAATACTTGTAAGATAGTTGTATGTTTCTTTTGTAATTTAAATGAAGACTCTCAAGTAAAGTTTATTGTTGTCATAGAAGCATGGAAAACTGTGACAAGGTTCACACTGATGAGGAAAGGTCACAAGCAACATGCTATGCATTGAAGGAGAAAAGCAGCTTGTGTACTGAGATCTCGAGATGTGTGGTTGGCATGTGCCTCATCTCGGAAGAACCACAAAGAATTGCACAAGGTAAGTCAAAATGAAACGGAAACATCACAGGGTATCAGCAAGACGCCTGGGGGTAAACGCTACAGATGTAAAGCCACTGAATTCCAGGGTGAGTAAAGAATATAAAATGAGTTACAGCACTAGGAGAATATTTTGGGTATCAAATGTCTTTTTTATACAGTTAAGTTTGTTTTAAATACTTTATGTAGATGAGCTAATGTAAACAATTTAAAACATCATGATGATTTAAAAATACATATAGTAATGAGACCCTGTAGTCCTGGGATTGAACCAGCTTAACTTTAAAAAATGTTTCATGTCTTGAGCGATGAAAGTTGCAAAGGTGTAGGCTATCTTGCCATGCCATACCCCTTTGGGAAAATATTACTGAAATAAAACAAGTCAGGATTTGTTTAGCCATTTTATAATACATATGTAACTTCTGATAACAGTTACTGGTATGAAATTTCTCTTCATTAAGTAATTAGCTAGAAAGTTCAAGAGATAACTTTTTTTTTTTTTGGAATCAGAGTCTCGCTCTGTCTCCCAGGCTGGAGTGCAGGGGCACGATCTCGGTTCACTGCAACCTTCCCCTCCAGGGTTCAAGTGATTCTCCTGCCTCAGCCTCCCAAGTAGCTGGGATTATAGGCACCCGCCACCACGCCCGACTAACATTTTGCGTTTTTAGTACAGACGAAGTTTCATCATGTTGGCCAGGCTGGTCTTGAACTCCTGACCTCAAGTGATCCGCCGGCCTCAGCCTCCCAAAGTGCTAGGATTACAGGTGTGAGCCACGGCACCCAGTAGAGAACTTCTTAATGTGTTCCTTTGCTTTGCAATTTGTTAATAACACAGTAATCTCTCCTTTCTAGAAACACATTAACATTTAATTCAAAGTGTAATGGGAGTTTTAGATTAGGACACAGTATTGAATATTAGTAACAACAGTTCCTTCTTTGTCCTTTCCTCATCCAGTGAGTCTAATCATTGCTTGTATTTTGGTGCAGCCCTGATCCTTTATGCTGGATATGTTGGGACAGCTAGGGGGTGATGGGACAATACATGTGATCTCTGAGTGATGGTTTATTTCTCTGAGTATTTAATGTTGAAGCCACACTGTTGTTTCAGATAGTTTCCAGAATATAAAATCAAAGGGATCAAAATGTGATGTGATTTAAAACCCCCTTTGCTGGAGGAATCAAGGCCTTTCCACATTTGGGTGCCCCCATTTTTTATGTTTGTTTGTTTAAAAGCACTCCAGGTCGCCGGGCATGGTGGCTCACACCTGCAATCCCAACACTGGGAGGCTGAGGCGGGTAGATCACCTGAGGTCAGGAGTTTGAGACCAGCCTGACCAACACGGAGAAACCCCATCTCTGCTAAAAATACAAAATTAGCCGGGCGTGGTGGCACACGCCTGTAATCCCAACTACTCGGGAAGCTGAGGCAGGAGAATCACTTGAACCCGGGAGGCGGAGGTTGCAGTGAGCCGAGATTCCGCCATTGCACTCCAACCTGGGTGACAAGAGCGAAACGCCGTCTCAAAGAAAAAAAAAATACTCCTGCTCTCTCTTCAATTAGTGTGATCCAACAGTGGTGAGTAAAGTACATTTTACTGCAATGAATTTATAAGTCCCCAGACTCGATGATCTTCATATTAAAATGCAGTCATTTATGCACAGAAATGTCTTGTAAACTATAGGGATATAAACAAATGCATGGATTATTATCATTGTTAGGAGGCTCAACTAACGCTGAACAACTTTAGGAGGCAGCTTGGTGTAGGGTATAAGAACTTCAGGCTGGAAGGCCTGATCCTATGAACCTGAAGGAGGGTGTCTCCTCCCTTGTGGAATAAGGGATAGAGGTCATTTAGGGGAAGGAGAAAGCGTGGGGTAGGCAGCTTTGAATATGACGCTTAAGAACTGTATGGTTGAGAAGTCCTCATTCACTGAAAGTGGGGTTTGATTTTACGGTCACTGCTGTATGGAGAAGATCCGCCCGTGGTAGCACAATATGAAACTTAAAAAATAATCTAAGCCAATAGATATGTTTCATTGAGTGGCTCCACCGAGATAGTTTATTTATTGAAGACAGGGTATGTTTAGTGATATCTATGCCATTAATCAACTCAAAAAAAAAAAAAAAAAAAAGGAAGATACTATACTCTTCTCAATTCTGAAATAAAGTCTTCTGAAAGGTGTTAGTTTTGAGGTAAACAAGCCTCAGCTTTAGAAGCCTATTGAAATGCAAAACTTGCTTTGTGCGGTTTCCCTGTACACTCTGCATAGTGTTTTGGAAACCTGCAGTTATCTAAATTCCCATCAGGTGACATTGTTTAATCCAACATTCCCACTTTCATACATCAAAATAGCTCTAAGGCCACACCACTGATATGCTTTGAACTCTCTTTCTGGTGGTTGGAAGGGAGTTTCCAATCCCACTCCCTTTCCTCTGATGGTTTTCCTGCTCCCTGCCCCACTAGGTCATTCAGGAAAGGCCTCTGGCAGCTCCCCCAAGCAAGGGCTCCTGGGGGAAAGAGACATTGACCTTAGCCAAGAAACCACCTGTCTAATCACTGAACGTTTTAGGCCACCAGGAGTCCACACTGGTGCAAGTTACAAGTAGTGTGTGTGTGTGTGTGTGTCGCAAAACTTTAGGCTTCTGATACTGAGAGGAAATGATAGTCGCTTTAAAGTGATCGCTACATCTATTTTCAAATATTGTGATGAGAGCAGGAAAACAGTACCCTTCACCTTTAAGAAAAAGCTGCAAATATTATTTTGCTTTGAAGGCAGTAATAACCGAAATAACAAAAAGGTTTCAAGTCGTATCTTAATTAAAAGGGTGGCTGCTTCTCCAGTCCTGAGCTTATACAGAGCTCAAAGAAGCGCCCCAGCCCATCTTTCTGAAAGTCTTAGAAAGATTACCACCCCATTTGCTTTAAAACCTGAAGTGCCTCCCTTCTTTAAAAACGACCCCCCTCAATCATACTGCCCACATTATCACTTATCAAAGGTACACTTTATAAACAGCCTTGCTGTGCTTCACACATGCAAAAAGTATACAAAGTGGATAAACTTCTACTGTGGATGCCACCGTGGAGGTATATGTTTAGTAAACATTTAGTTACATTATTTTATTTTTGTGAAATAAGAACTGATCCACCAAACCTTTCAAACAGACCCACCAGATGATAAATACCACCATATGCTTGATTCACAGTACATTTGGGCATAAACACTTCAATTACAGCTTTGTGTTTAGTATCAAAAATCCTTTCTTGTGTGCGTGTTTTCTCTCCAGATCCCGTGCTCTGGATCACATTTTGAAAGTCGCTTAATACAGATGAAGCACCTTTCCAGGTACGCTTCCGAGAACCATATGTATTTACGCACACAAAGGTGTGCACAGAGATTTTCACAAACAAATGTCCATATGATGCCGCGCCGCGCTCCCGCACATACCCGCAGCGTGTGCGCCCAGCCCCCAGCGCCGCCGGGCCGCCCCCCGGACACGCGGAAGCCCGCGGCCTCCTTGGGAAACTTCGCCAGCGGCTCCACCCCGGCCACCGAGCGGGCCTCCCCGCCCCCACCCGTCTCGGGCCCAGCAGCCCACACCCGAGCACACTCAGGCCGGCCCGCGGCGGTGGGGGCGGGGCGGGGCGGGCGGCCTGGGGCCCCGAGGCGCCTTTGAGTGCCCGCGGGGCTCGCCTGATTTTTAAAAAGAATGCGCCGCACAGCCCAGCCCCCAGCGCCGCCGGAGCGGGCCGGGAGGGAGAGAAGCGCGGCCGCTGGAGCCCCCCCGCCGCGCCGCCGCCGCCACCGCCTCCCCGCGTCCGCGGCGCCCCTCCCCCGCCGGCCCCTCCCCCGCGCACCCGCCCGCTCGCCCGCCCGCCCGGCGCAGGCCGCTCGGGTTTGTTTTGCTGCGCGGCCGCCGCCGCCGCCGCCGCCGCCGCCGCCGCCGCGGGCCTCGCGAGCTCATTTGTGCCTGGCTGGTCCCCATTCCTCTCTCCCCAGTGTTGAGTGTCTGAGCCGTTGGCTGCTCCGAACCGTTTGGCTCTTTCCCTTAGTAACAGCTTTTACCTTCTGCCTCAATTCCTCTCCCCGCTCGCGCCCTTCCCCCGCGCGCCGCCTCCCCCCGCCGCCGGCCGCGTGCGCCCCCGCCCCTCCCCCAGCGGCGGGAGCACCTCCGCTCGCCACCTGGGGACCCGCGCCGCGCTCCCCGCCCCCGCCCTCCCGGCGCCCATCCCCCGCGCCCTCCGCTCGCTGGGGTTATAATTGCCTCTCACCCCCCGGAGGGGTTATTTTGGGGGTGGTTGGAGGCGGTGGCGGCGGCGGCGAGGAGGGGAATTTCCTAGTGCCTCCATTCCCGGGAGGGGGGAGCGGCGTTGGAGGCCACCGTTTCCAGGTAAGCGCTGGGGGCCGGACCCCGGAGTGGGGGCGGTCGCGGGCCTGGGCGGGGGGCGCGGGCCAGAGGCGGCCGGGGGCGCTGGGCCGCGGGGGATGGGCGCGAGTGGAACATGCATTTTTCAACTTGGCCCTTGGGGGAACTGGGCTTGCGTGGGGGGAGGGAAGGCAGGGAGGGCACTTGGGGCGCCCCCATCCCCCCGTTTTCCTCTCTCAGGTTTCTTTGAAATGCTCACGTGCCTGCCCACCCCCTACCCTTTCCTGGTCTCGGGGGATCCTCACCCTAATTATGTTGTCCCCGAAAATGTGCACCTCGGCCTTCTCCCCCTCTTCCTCCCTTCGTGCATTTACACCCCCTTTTTGTGCGTGTGTGTATGAGGGGGGGGAGGCTTTTAGGAAAGGATTTGCAGCAAATTGAATCAAGGAGCCATCATGAGGCCGACTCCTTTATAGCCTATTTTTAGCAGACGAGAAGGAGCTTTTCGGTGTATGCTATTTTGTGAAACCTCGGGCGGCAATGGAAATCTCCCCTCCCCAGGCGCGTCCCCGGCCCGGGCGCGGCGACCCCGGCCGGCGTGCTAGGGGCTGCGGGCGGCTGTTGGGGCCGCGCGTCCGGGGCGGGGGCGCCGGCCGGGGGAGGGGCGCGCGGCAGCCAGGCCTTGCTCCGGGACGTGTTTATTTGTAACTTAGTGCTTTCTATCGTCTTAAGGAGGTATTTGGTGGAGATTCTTTGAAGTTGGGTTCACGAGTGTAGAATTGGCAAAGTTATTGTCAGCTTCCTGGTAAGTTTTGGGTGGCACAGAGTCACGTTATTTTCTGACAGTGTAAAGGCCACGTTGTGAGGGTGGTTTCTCGGTAACTTCCTCTTTGCAACCGATTTAATTTTTTGAACAGAAGCAGACTTTTATTTAAGTGGAATATTAATCTTAAATGGCAGCTCGAGGGAAGCCATCCATGCGTTAACGTGTTCAGTATTTTTGGAAGTTCTTAATTTGCTGAAACAGGCATCACTTCGCAGTGGTAACCGGGATTAAATTTAGGTTGTGAAAATGGTGTGTTTCATGTAAAATTTGGGTTGTGGCTTTGAAAAAATGCTCTCTTTGTTGGATTGTCTTAAGTGTCTCTAAGATAATTTGGTGATTACAAATGAGAAATGTTGGAAACTAATTAGAAATTAGGTGTTCTCAATGTCTGGAGTTTACTTAAAATCTTGGACTGTGCAGGCACCGGGGGTGAAGAGTTTTAGTACCTATGTAATTTGCAGTTGACTTAGGAAAGTTTACTGTTCACTTTCTTGTTTTCCAAACAGGAACCGTATGCTGATCTAAACAAGCTTGTTAATAAAATGTAGTGGGTGAAAATGACAGGTTATTTTTAGTCTGAATTTTAAGACTGAATGGTTTCTCCACCCCCCACCTCATGTAATTAAGTGATCTTCTTCCCCCTCCTTTTTTTCCTAAAGGCTCCTTCTCCAATTTGGATAATAATAAGGCCCTCGTGGTGTCTTCATCCACTTACCTGAAACAACTTGGAATAAATAATTTCGATTACACGTTGAAGATAACAATGAGTGACTGTTTGGGTTTTCCAGTGTGATTCATTTTCATTTTTGTTAAAATAAGACCCATGCTACATTGATGTATTTTAGTAATGCCGACTTCCTGGGATTGTATGTTCTCACCATTTTAATAACTTTATAGTCTGAGGCACCTTTGTCTCCCCGAAAACATGGTGTATGTTGGGTGGTGTCCTGGGAGTTGATGGCAAGCTTCCCAAATTGTTGAGAGTTCTAGAAATAGTTAGCATTTACCTGTGGGGGAGGGGCTGCAGGAAGAAACTATGCCTGAGAGCAGTTAGGCGTGTGATGTGTGATTAGGCTTCTTGCTATTAAATCCAGGTTTTCTTGTTTGGAATATTTTTTTTTTCAGCCCTATCCTGCACTGAGATGTACGTAATCACAATCATTAAATCCATAAGTAACTATTTTTTGACGTTTGAGTTGTTAGAATCAGACCTGCAGTACAGAAAAAATACTGAACTGTATGTGGGATGAAAACTACGTGCCTGGGAAAAGTTTTTCTTAGTGTTAAGGAACTCAATAAAGTGACATGTTAATGGCATAAAAATTGTTGCAAAGCTCACCGTCAGTTTATAAGACATTTTTCTTTTAACATATACCAGCTTTGGGTATTAATGTGGGAGACACTGGTGGTAAATGGAGTGGCCCCTTGCAGAGATGATGTTTTTGCGTTGGTTGCTTCAAGGAAGTGTTAAGCATTTTAGTACGTACGTCCAAGAAACTTTTTGATATTTGTATTCTCGACACCTAATTAAAGGTTTTGCATGATTATCATGACACCAGTCTCCCGAAAGAACTAGAGCTAACTGCTTCCTGTGTTCTAGGAGCCTTTCAAGCTAACATGTAGAAAGGGCAGAAGATAATATGAACATAGGGGTTACTGATAAAAGGAAATATATTAATAGACCTTTTGAACATCAACCTGTTGATTAAATCCATCAGTGCAGTATACATACAACCTTGTCAGACAAGTAGGTGACAAAGGAATCTCCCTTGTTTGTACAGTTTGTAGCAGTACTGTTACAAAGAATTTCTGACCTGACACATTTTGATGAAGTTGGTTGAAATAGTTTGTTGGGTTTGTTCAATTTTGGTGTCATTTATATAAAAAGAATAGAGAAGAATGAATGGTAGGAAGTCAGGGGAGAGGTATGGCAGAAACATTGGCATTCACTAGAACTTGTATTTTTCTAGTGCATGTGAATTGGACTCATTTCACAACATTTACAGTATAAGTCACTGAAATGCAAAAAAGGAAAGCAGCTAACATGAGACATTTATACTTTATGCTCAGACATTCTAGTGGTAGAGGAGGGCTAGGACCCTAGAGCTGTGTAGTAAAGAATTGTTGAGTATCGTTCAGTTTAGGTGCCACCAAGGTGGTATCTCATGCTCTGCCACCAATAGAAACCTGAAGTTAAAAAGAAAGGACTCTGTGAGAGAGCTGATACTGGAGAGATTTGGCTGTTTACCCCTGTGGGATTGGGTTCGGTAAGAGTGCAATTGATTGCCCTGTTACCATAGAGCCAGAGGAGAGGGACTAGGTGCTCAGGGCTATGCTCTAGGAGGTGTGAGGTGCTTTCTATGCCGTTTATACCCCAGGCTGATCCTATGAGGTAGGTAGTGTTGGGCTTTTTTTGTGGATGATGAAACAGAGGTGCAAATAAGTTAATTCACTTGTTCAGGGCCACAAAATGATTAAATGAACACTAGGATTCAAACCTGGGTCTGTCTTAGATGACTGAATCTGCGGAATTTTTCCCAGCTGTTTTGTTAGTCTTGATCTGTGTAGATATCCTTCCAAAACCTTGTGTTTCTGATCAAGTTTATGATCTATAGTTGAGCATCTGTACTAACTGGGTCAGGTGATTGCATGGTTAAATGAAATTCATAGAACTCATATCATTGTGTTGAACTCCCTAGCACTATTTAATAAGATGCAGTCCTGCTGGGCACGGTGGCTCACGCCTGTAATCCCAGCACTTTGGAAGGCTGAGGCGGGCAGATCACGAGGTCAAGAGATCGAGACCATCTTGGCCAACATGGTGGAACCCCGTCTTCTACGCCTCTACTAAAAATACAAAAATTAGCCAGGCATGGTGGCGGGTGCCAATAGTCCCAGCTACTCGGGAGCCTGAGGTGGGAGAATCTGGGAGAACCTGGGAGGTGGAGGTTGCAGTGAGCCAAGATCACGCTATTGCACTCCACCCTGGGCAATAGAGGGAGACACCCTCTCAAAAACAAACAAAAAACTAGTGTAGGAAAAATCATTGAAATCTTTGTGTTGTAGCATAGTGGTTACAGTGAGTTCAAACTCAGGCTCTATCCCTTACTAGCTGTGATGTTGGGGTAGTAGCTCCTCATGCGTTTTATTTATTTTTTTAAATTTTTATTATATTTTATTTTTTTGAGATGGAGTTTTACTCTGTTGCCCAGGCTGGAGTGCAGTGGTGCGATCTCGGCTCATTGCAGCCTCCACCTCCTGGGGTCAGGTAATTCTCCTGCCTCAGCCTCCTGAGTAGCTGGGATTACAGGTGTCCGCCACCACTCCTGGCTAATTTTTGTATTTTTAGTAGAGGTGGAGTTTCACCATGTTGGCCAGGCTGGTCTCGAACTGCTGACCTTAGGTAATCTGCCCGCCTCGGCCTCCCAAAGTGCTGGGATTACAGGCATGAGCCACCACGCCCAGCCTTCATGTGTTTTAGTTTCTTCTGTGTAAGCGGACAGTCAACTTCATAGAGTTGAGAAGATTGAGTTAATATGTGTGAGGTACTTAGACCAGTGGTTGACATTCTAAGAACAATGGTTGACATTCTAAGCATCCTGTAAGTTTGAGTTGCTCCTGATAGGTTTGATTTTTGAAGTTTGTTTCTTTGTGTTACATTATATTTGCTTGTTATTTATTTTAGTAGGGGCATAATGTCACAGGAAGGATTTGATAGCTCCATTTCCTGAGTAACCTGTTTGAAGTAAACTTAGTTTTTTTACTCTTAAAGTTGTGGTTTAAGACTTACATATACTATGAATAATTTACATGATTGGTGTAGGTACAGTGGTGGATCTTTTGCATGCCTTTGTTGCTATTCTGTCATCTGGGATGGACTTCTTAAGCCTACTTGCACCAATTTAAACATTTTTCAACTTTCTTTTTTTTTTTTTTTTTTGAGAGGGAGTCTGGCTCTGTCGCCCAGCCTGGAGTGCAGTGGCCGGATCTCGGCTCATTGCAAGCTCCGCCTCCCGGGTTTACGCCATTCTCCTGCCTCAGCCTCCCGAGTAGCTGGGACTACAGACGCCCGCCACCTCGCCCGGCTATTTTTTTGTATTTTTTTACTAGAGACGGGGTTTCACCAGGTTAGCCAGGATGGTCTCGATCTCCTGACCTCGTGATCCGCCCGTCTCGGCCTCCCAAAGTGCTGGGATTACAGGCTTGAGCCACCGCGCCCGGCCTCAACTTTCTTTTTTTTTTGAGACGGAGTCTCGCTCTGTCGCCCAGGCTGGAGTGCAATGGCGCCATCTCCTCTCACTGCAACCTCCGCCTCCTCGGTTCAAGATTCTCCTGCCTCTGCCTCTTGAGTAGCTGGGATCATAGGCGCGCGACACCACGCCCAGCTAATTTTTGTACTTTTAGTAGAGACGGGGTTTCACCATGCGGTCTCCATCTCTTGACCTCGTGATCCGCCCGCTTTGGCCTCCCAAAGTGCTGGGATTACAGGCGTGAGCCACCGCACCCAGCTTCAACTCTTTTTTTTTTGAGATAGTCTTGCCCTGTCGCCCAAGCTAGAGTGCAATGGCGCGATCTTGGCTCACGGCAACCTCCACCTCCTGGGTTCAAGCGATTCCCCTGCCTCAGCCTCCCAAGTAGCTGGGATTATAGGTGTCCGCCACCACACCTGGCTAATTTCTTGTATCTTTAGTAGAGATAGGGTTTCACCATGTTGGCCAGGCTGGTCTTGAACTCCTGACCTCATGTTCCACCTGCCTCGGCCTTCCAAAGTGCTGGGATTACAGTCGTGAGCCACCACGCCAGGCAAACTCTTTAAATAAAAAGGGAACTCTTTCAGGGCTTGGGTCCCGCAGAACCTAGGGTTTGCCTTTTAGGCTGTAGTGATTACTTTGAGTAGGTGGTTTTATTTTATTTTTTCTGACCTTTTACCTGTGTGTTCTTTTCCATATTGTCAGCTGCTGTCAAGATAGTTGTCCTTGGAAGTACTGTTCCTCTATGAGCCTTGTCTTATGTTCACTTCCCATTTTTAACCATACTTAATTTAGCACTACTGTTTACTAATTGTCAAAGTTCTATGTATCAGGACTACACAGGTGCTTTGACAAGTACTGTGACAGTCTGAGTGCTGATGACCTGAATTTAACAGTGAGAAAATTGAGGCTTAGGTAGTGGGGGACAGAGCAGGAGTTTAGTCCCAGTTTGTGTGAATTCTAGGCCAGTGTTGTTACCTAGCAGTCTGTCTTCTCAATGAATGAATGGTTGTAGGTCTGGATTATTAAGTTTTTATTTGGTTGCCCTGAGCAACCTTTCTTACTCATTTTATCTTCTGTAACTACTGACAGTGTAATTTATTTAAAGTACTGGTTTCATCTTGTCAGTTCCCCTGCTGGAGAACCCATAATGGATTCTCTTTGCCAACTGGGCTGAATTTATATGCTTCAGTCTGGCTTTTAAGAAGGTTCCATTCTACCTATTCAGCTTTATTTCCCACTCTTCCCCAACTGGAATTCTTGCCGGCCTCTCAAATACTGTAGTTTTTGCCGTAGTCACTACTTTGCTTTTGTGCATGCTGTTCTTCCCTTTGTCCTTCTTATAGCCTAGTTTCAGTCCCCCTTCTTCCATGAATCCTTTTCTGGCCATCCTGACTCAGGATATTTCTTCTCTGAGATTCCATTGCATTTAGTGAAGATTACAAATCCCATAACTGTTTATTTTTTTGTTGCCCCAACTACAATGTTACATTTCTTGAAGGGATGGACCTTTTTCCTTCTAGCATTTGGCAGAGTTCTTAATACCATTTTCGTGTTAAAATGGATTGTGAGGGCCTGTGTTAAAATGGGAGCAGCGACAGCCCTCTTCCAATGTCATGTGGCAGCATCTTCTTTTTGAGTTAGACCTTAAAAGATTTAGGTGTACTATAGTCACATTTAACTGTTCATTTGAATTTAATGCTGCCAGAGTTGCAAAGGAAGAAAAACTTGTTAGTTCTTAGAGTTAGATGAACATGGATGGTTTTGGCTGGGCACGGTGGCTCATGCCTGTAATCCCTGCACTTTGGGAGGCCCAGGCGGGTGGATCACTTGAGGTCGGGAGTTTGAGACCAGCCTGGCTAACATAAAACACGTCTCGGCCGGGCGCGGTGGCTCACGCCTGTAATCCTAGCACTTCGGGAGGCGGAGGCGGGTGGATCACCTGAGGTCAGGAGTTTGAGACCAGCCTGATCAACATGGAGAAACCTCATCTCTACGAAAACAATACAAAATTAGCCAGGCGTGGTGGCACATGCCTTTAATCCCAGCTACTCAGGAGGCTGAGGCAGGAGAATTTCTTGAACCCAGGAGGCAGAGGTTGCAGTGAGCCGAGATCGTGCAATTGCACTCTAGCCTGGGCAACAGGAGCAAAACTCTGTCTCAAAAAAGCAACAACAACAACAACAACAACAAAACACGTCTCTACTAAAAATATAAAAAATTAGCTGGGAGTGGTGGCGCATGCCTGTCATCCCAGCTACTCAGGAGGCTGAGGCAGGAGACTCACTTGAACCTGGGAGGCAGAAGTTGCAGTGAGCTGATGTCGTGCCACTGTACTCCAGCCTGGGCAACAAGAGCAAAAAAAAAGGCTCAAAAAAAAAAAAAAAAAAAAAAAAAAAGAAAATGGATGGTTTTGCCCTTTTAATTCTGGAATAGTAGCCACAGTATTGGGGGAAAACCTAGTCTAGTTAGAAATTGTGTCACAGTAAGTTGACTTTATCTGGTTATATATGTGTCAGGTAGTCAGGTATAATGATGCTTAAGATTTTGTACTTTTTTTTTTTTTTTTTTTGAGACAGAGTTTCACTCTTGTTGCCCAGGTTGGAGCGCAAGGGCACATTCTTGGCTCACCGAAACCTCCGCCTCCTAGGTTTAAGCGATTCTCCTGCCTCAGCCTCCTGAGTAGCTGGGATTACAGGCATCTGCTTACACGTCCAGCTAGGACTTTATTTTCTTAATCTGTTAGATTTTTTTCCCTTCTTATTTCCTCAGTAGTGTACCTAAGTTAAGATAGTGTTTTTAGATCTCACGGTTTTACAGCATTCTGACTGCACTGGAGTTTCATTTGAACCATTACTATTTATTAATTAACATTTAGTATAGGGCATATGTATTATACAATGTAAATGAGTTTAATTTACCAAAAGAATGTCTCTTAACCATCTCCCTTCAGTAAGTTTTTATGATAAGACTGTGCTGTATTGGTTCCAGCTAACCAGGGTAATTGACTATAAAGGCAACTAATTTGGTGTTACATCCTTTTGAAGTTTTAATTTTTTTTTTTTTTTTTTTTTTTTTGAGATGGAGTCTTGCTCTGTCGCCCAGGCTGAATGCAATCTCGGCTCACTGCAGTCTCCGTCCCCCAGATTCAAGCAATTCTCCTGCCTGAGCCTCCCAAATAGCAGGGATTACAGGTGCCAGCCACCATGCCTGGCTAATTTTTTTGTAATTTTAGTAGAGATGGGGTTTTACCGTGTTGGCTAGGCTGGTCTCGAACTCCTGACCTCAGGTAATCCACCCACCTCGGCCTCCCCAAGTGCTGGGACTATAGGCATGTGCCACCATGCCCAGCTAATTTTTGTATTTTTAGTAGAGATGGGATATCACCTTGTTGGCCAGGCTGGTCTTAAACTCTGGGTCTCGTGATCTGCCCGCCTCGGCTTCCCAGAGTGCACCTGGCCTGAAATTGTTATTTTTTATTTTTTGAGACAAAGGCTCACTATGTTGCCTAAGCTGGAGTGCAGTGGCATCATCTTGGCTCACTGCAACCTCCACCGCCTGGGTTCAAGTGATTCTACTGCCTCAGCCTCCTGAGTAGCTGGGACTACAGGAACGTGCCACCCATGCCGGGCTAATTTTTTAATATTTTCAGTATAGATAGGGTTTCATTATGTTGGCCAGGCTGGTCTCCAACCCCTGACCTGGTGATCCACCCACCTCGGCCTCCCCAAGTGCTGGGATTACAGGTGTGAGCCACCGCACCTGGCTAAAATTTTTAATATTTATGTATGGAATGTAAGCTTTTCAGCATGATTTTCAGTCAAACAAAATGAGTTAGATTGAAAGCTCTGCTTTCTGAGAGCTTAGATTTATAACTCGGAATTAATACAGACTGTAAGGGTCACGCTGGAAGGTTAATACATTTTAGTAAACATGGAGTGCCCAGATTCAGGAGATTTATATGAAATGAATAGGTTTGAGGGATGAGGGAGGAGGAATACCTGTTGAACATTTAAACTGGGAAGCTTGCCACCTATTTTCCCCTTTATCGAAGGTTTTAGGAGGTAGAATTTAAAAACAGAAGAGGGAACAAGAGTCAGAGATGGTCATTCCAGTATCTTAATAGAGTAATTTCTTTTTTTTTTGATGGAGGTTTGCTCTTGTTTCCCAGGCTGGAGTACAGTGGTGCAATTTCAGCTCACTGCAACCTCTGCCTTCCAGATTCAAGCAGTTCTCCTGCCTCAGCCTTCCGAGTAGCTGGGATTACAGGCATGTGCCACCATGCCCACCTAATTTAGTATTTTTAGTAGACATGGAATTTCGCCATGTTGGCCAGGCTGGTTTGAACCTCTGACCTCAGGTGATCCACCTGCCTTGGCCTCCCAAAGTGCTGGTGGGATTACAGGCGTGAGCCACTGTGCCTGACCAGTAATTCTTTTTTATATGAAATTGTACTCTGGGCTGGGCGCGGTGGCTCACGCCTGTAATCCCAGCACTTTGGGAAGCCGAGGTGGGCGGATCACGAGGTCAGGAGGAGTTCGAGACCAGCCTGACCAACATGGTGAAACCCCATCTCTACTAAAAATACAAAAATTAGCCGGGCGTGGTGGCACGTGCCTGTAATCCCAAATACTCAGCAGGCTGTGGCAGGAGAATAGCCTGAACCCAGGAGGTGGAGGTTGCCGTGAGCAGAGATCGTGCCACTGCATTCCTGCCTGGGCAATAAAGCGTGAGACTTCCATCTCACACGCACAAAAAGGAAATTGTACTCTGGAGTTTCAAGCTTTTTTTTTTTTTAAGTGTTTAAAATTTTTGATTACCTTAAAATGGTGGATTTTTTTTTTTTTAAACTTTTTAACAAACTAGATTATCAGTCTATTTGAGATCTTCAGTATTTTGTCTGAGATCTGATATGGAATCAATAAGTGCTTTTTTTCCTAGTACCTTTTGTGTTTCTCTTTTCTTTTCATTGTGTCTTTTTCAGCATAGTGGAGAGCAGGACATTGTAAAGAGACAATCAGTGACTCAGTTTTTGAGTGGATGCTTTTGTTTTTTGTTCTTAGTTTGCATCTGCTTGAATGGGGTAGCATTTTAACATGGGTCTAATATTAAGCAAACAAGTATTTTTAAACCAATTCTTTGTAAAGCTAGGGTTACATGAGTAAATGTAGCTTCTATAAATGTGTGTTAAGATGATCAGATGAAATGTTACCTGAAGTTCTCTTATTTGTGCATATACTTGAATGAGTATACTCGATACTTCAGTTTCTTAAGATTCTAGGATTCTTTTTTTTTTTTTTTTTTTTGAGATGGAGTCTTTCTCTGTTGCCAGCCTGGAGTGCAATAGCACAATCTTGGCTCACTGCAACCTCTGCCTCCCGGGTTCAAGCGATTCTCCCTGCCTCAGTCTCCTGAGCAGCTGGGATTACAGGTGCCCACCACCACACCTGCCTAATTTTTGTATTTTTAGTAGAGATAGGGTTTTGCCATGTTGGCCAGGCTAATCTCTAACTCCTGACTTTTTAAGTGATCTGCCAGCCTCAGCCTCCCAAAGTGCTGGGATTACAGGCGTGAGCCACCGTGCCTGGCCAGGATTTCAATTTTATGAGTTTTAGGGGGATCCACGTGGAAGATTTTTTTAGAGTATTTAAGTACTAAAAATCTACAGCCTTTCATAGAATAATAGTCTGGAAAGTATGTGACATGAGCATAAGCAAACACCTTGTCAGTTGGGGTATAGTAATAGCATATTTTGGTGGTTACCTTCAATTGTGAATAGAACACAGTTTACAGGTTAGGGAGAGGTGTTTTATTCTTTTCCTTTAATTTGAACAGGCTCATTGGGAAGAGTATACACTAATCTTGTTACATTTTTGTTTAGTGGCTATCATATGTCATTAAACTCACAGTATAAGGCAATTGACTCATCTGCTTTGGGCTTCTGAAATAAGGTAATGAGAATAGATAATTTCTTTATCCTTTTTTTCCTTTTTTTGCAATTACCTTTTTATGGGGTAGAACTTATTAAAAATAAGGATTTTAGGATACTATTTATAGCTGTAGCAGTGTTCCTTGGTATTCATTCATATAAAAATGTAACATGATACATGCTTAAGATTTTTCCCAGGCCGGGCGCGGTGGCTCGAGCCTGTAATCCCAGCACTTTGGGAGGCCGAGGCGGGTGGATCACGAGGTCAGGAGATCGAGACCATCCTGGCTAACATGGTGAAACCCCGTCTCTACTAAAAATACAAAAAACTAGCCGGGCGTGGTGGCGGGCGCCTGTAGTCCCAGCTACTCGGAGGCTGAGGCGGGAGAATGGCGTGAACCCGGGAGGTGGAGCTTGCAGTGAGCCGAGATCGCCACTGCACTCCAGCCTGGGCGACAGAGCGAGACTCCGTCTCAAAAAAAAAAAAAAAAAAAAAAGATTTTTCCCCTAGTAAAATGTTGGGTTTTCTTTAAATTACTGTACTTTGTCCTCTTTAGTAACTGATATACATTCGTAAAATTATAGACTGGGGTCAGGAGTACAGTCTGTTACTGTATTGTGTTCTTGTGCCAGAAAACCCCAGGTGTATCATGGGAATACATCTTTGACCTTGGACTTTCGTGAGTCCTGCTAGCAGAGGTCACTAGTATTGACACCTGGTGAGAGATGCCTTTGCGTGAATTGTTCTTTTATTTATTTATTTATTTGATTGTTTGTTTGTTTATTTGAGGCAGGGTCTTGCTTTGTCACCCAGGCTGGAATGCAGTGGTGTGAACATGACTCACTTTAGCCTCCAACTCCTGGGCTTAAGCAGTCCTCCCACCTCAGCCTCCTGAGTAGCTAGGACTACAAATAAGCAGCACCATGCCCAGCCAATTTATTTATTTTTAATTTTTTGTAGAGACAGGATCTCACTATGTTGCCCAGGCTGGTCTTGCACTCCTGGGCTCAAGCAGTCCTCCTGCCTCCCAAAGTGTTGGGATTATTGGTGTAAGCTGCTGCACCCAGCCAATGCTTCTTTTATATATTTATTTAGATTTGGTGTTTGATTTTTTGCTAATATTTAAAGGACCTTCTCAAAGATACTTTTAAATGAAAAGACAAAGGGTCAGAAAATACCATATGGTTGGCTGCTGTTTGTTTGTTTGTTTGGAGACAGTCTCGTTCTGTCACCCAGACTGGAGTGCATTGGTGTGATCTCAGATCACGGCGACCTCTGCCTCTTAGGTCCAAGTGGTGCTCCTGCCTCAGCCTCCCAAGTAGCTCGATTACAGGCTTGTGCCACCATGCTCGGCTAATTTTTTTGTACTTAAGTAGAAACGAGGTTTCGCCATGTTGGCCAGGCTGGTCTTGAACTTCTGACCTCAAGTGATCCACTCTCCTCAGCCTCCCAGAGTGCTAGAATTAGTGGCGTGAGCCACTGCCCCTGGCTGGTTGGCTGCTATTTTAACTTAAGGGATAGAAGACTGGAAAGGACACAAGCAATACAGTGTGTATGAGTATGTGTGTTTATATATGCTTGTCATGTGCTTAGAGTGACTAGAAAGCTGTGAAAGAGATTAATAACAATGGTGTTGGGGTGGGCAGATTATGTAGTCACGTGTGGGAGAGACTTATTTTCATGTGTGACTTTTTGAACTGTTTATGTTTGTATTATTTTGAAAAAATAATAATTGAAAAATCGAGGCATCTGGTTAAGCTTTAAAAATCTTTATGTCTTTGCATTTGGATAGGATGGTCAAAAGAAAGGGGAAAACGATGTTAATTTCTCTTGTGCTTTTCAGTCAGTCCTTAAAGAGCTGAAACTGTTTATTTCTCCCCCCCCTCCCCGAGATGGAGTCTCGCTCTGTGGCCCAGGCTGGAGTGCAGTGGCGCGATCTCAGCTCACTGCAAGCCCCGCCTCCCGGGTTCACGCCATTCTCCTGCCTCAGACTCCTGAGTAGCTGGGACTACAGGCGCCTGCCACCTCGCCCGGCTAGTTTTTTGTATTTTTTAGTAGAGACGGGGTTTCACCATGTTAGCCAGGATGGTCTCCATCTCCTGACCTCGTGATCCGCCCGTCTCGGCCTCCCAAAGTGCTGGGATTACAGGCTTGAGCCACCGCGCCCGGCCCGAAACTGTTTATTTCTGTAAACACTTATTTTCATAAGTGCCTCCAAGGTTCAAGTGATTCTCCTGTCTCAGCCTCCCAAGTAGCTGAGACTACAGATGTGCGCCACCATACCTGGCTAATTTTGTATTTTTAGTGCAGACGGGATTTCACCATATTGGACAAGCTGGTCTTGAACTGCTGACCTAAGGTGATCCACTGGCCTTGGCCTCCCAAAGTGCTGAGATTACAGGCGTGAGCCACTGTGCCTGGGAAACTGGTGAATTTTGAATCCTATCCAAGCCTGATACTTAGAAAATAATTTAGTGCAAACTTTAGGAGATTTTGGTTATCCAGAAGTACATACATTTTGTTTTATTTCAAAGGTATTGCTTTGCCAAGGGTTTGGACATTAGGTGAATATCGGGGTTCTCATAGTAGTTGATTTTAATAATTATAGTATTTGGCACAATGGAATTTGTGGAACTATGGCTTCTGATACTGCACAGATCCTCTCATGACTTACTTAGATGTATGTGTTATTGATGTCAAGGTGACAGACAGATACATTCGATTTTGATGCTATTTTTGGTTGCAGTTGGTGTCATTGGTAATTGTGTCACTTGCAGCTTTTCATTGGCTATTTAGTTTACCAGTAAAGGGGCTTGCCTTCTAGTTGTGCTTATTTTCAACTTCAGCTGGAGCAACCTTAGAGAAAGGGAGCACCTGTTTTTGTGCACAGAACTCTGCTCTACTGTGACTTGACACTAGCCTTCCTTTGAGGGCAGTGGCGTGGCCCTCTTCTCAGCAGTAACAGGAGACGAGGTAGGAGAATCTTAGTCTCATTTTTGGCAGTGAATTCTCAGTATGTTACTGTGGTGAAGAGCTGGTCTCGAATTCCTGACTTCAGGTGAACCACTTGCCTCGGCCTCCCGAAGTGCTGGGATTACAGGCATGAGCCACTGCTCCCGGCCGATTAGATGTTTCAAGAAAAAAAAAAAAAAGAAAAAGATTTGTACCTTTCTTAAAAATAAAGGTTTTTGGCCGGGTGCAGTGGCTCATGCCTGTAATCCCAGCACTTTGGAAGGCTGAGGTGGGTGGATCACCTGAGGTCAGGAGTTTGAGAAAAAAATTCACAGGATGTGGTGGCGGGTGCCTGTAATCCCAGCTATGGAGGCTGAGGCAGGAGAATCACTTGAACCTGGGAGGCGAAGGTTGCACTGAGCCAAGATGGTGCCACTGCACTCCAGCCTGGGTGAAAGAGTGAAACTCCGTCTCAAAAAAATTTTTGCTTTCTGGAATGGAATCCCTACTTTTCTCCAGGCAACACTGCTCTGGTTGACAACTGACAACTGCTTTGATCAGTCACTTCAAATATATATGTTAAATTTTATACAAACGTTAACATAGATTCTCACTAAAAATCCATATGGCACAACACAGGGTATGTATACATGCAAAAATAACTGAAAGGTTTTCAGGAAGGAACTTATGCACACATATTTTCTATACTCTTCATTTAAAAACATGCTTTTATAAACCTGAATGAATTTTATTACTTTTATTCAGTGAATTTAGAAAATACTCGTTCAAAGGAGTATAGAATTGTATTTTTCTACTTTTATGGATTTAGAGTCAGTCCTCGATGAGAAACATCGATGTTCTGAATGATAGAGCATGGATGAGTTACATTTATTGGTGCTAATGTCTTTAGGTCGTATTCTGAAGCTTTATGAGGATTCTGAAGTTCTGGCGCCTCGATTTTGTAAGGCATACATAAGAAGTAAGATACAAATGATAAGGAATTTTGATTGCTCTTAAAGGTAAATTTAGTTTTGGAGGGAAAAATCTGAACAGCTGTGGCTTAGGAACCCTGAATGCTTCTTATAAAGGACGGTAATTAGAAACAGAAGAATGACCATTATATAAAGTTTCTTACATCCCATTAGAGAAGAAGTTTGGATAATTACATTGTTTTAAAAAAATTTACATGCTGTAACATGTTGCCTGCATGAAGTTACACTATTTGATTGAAGATTAAGCATTAAGCCTCTTTCCGTGACAGTCTTAAAATTAACATCCTCGCCTGTGGTGACCACTAGTCATCTGTTTCTAGCACAGGCTCTCCTTGATTGAGAGTTATTTGTTGCCTCATTTCACTAGGCAGATCTTTCCTTGAAGACAGGTGTCTGTCACCCATCTTGACCCTCAGCATCTGGTACAGTGCCTGGCACTCTTTAGCCTTTCCCTTGTTGAGTTGAATCCCATGAGGCTCTGACTGAGGTACAGGTTTGCTAGTACAATAGACTCTTGTTGCTTTTGTGGGTGATTCACATATACAAAACTGGAAAGGAGATACATCCAGTTTCACAAATTAATGGTGCTTTGGACTTACTGTGTTCCTGCTGTCAGAGTTTTTTTCTTCTTTTTTTTTTTTTTGAGACGGAGTCTTGCTCTGTTGCCCAGGCTGGAGTGCAGTGATACGATCTCAGCTCACTGCAAGCTCTGCCTCCTGGGTTCATGCCATCCTCCTGCCTCAGCCTCCCAAGTAGCTGGGACTACAGGCACCTGCCACCACGCCTGGCTGATTTTTTTGTATATTTAGTAGAGACGGGGTTTCACTGTGCTAGCCAGGGTTGTCTTGCACTCGTGACCTCGTGATCCACCCGGCTCGGCCTCCCAAAGTGCTGGAATTACAGGCGTGAGCCACCACTCCCAGCTGAATTTTTTTCTTTTTTTGAGACAGGATCTTACTCTGTCACCCAGGCTGGAGGGCAGTGGCACAGTTGTCGCTCACTGAAGTCCTGACCTCCCTGGGCTCAGGTGATCCTCTCACTTCAGCCTCCTGTCTGGGACTACAGGTACATGCCACCATTCCCGGCTCATTTTTGTGTGTTTTGGTAGCGATGGGGTCTCACTATGTTGCCCCGACTGGTCTTGAACTCCTGGGCTCAAGTGATCCACCTGCTGTGGCTTCCCTAAACTGGTGGGATAACAGGCATGAGCCAGCGGGACTGGCTGTGCTGTAAGAATTTTGAGGGTCTACCCTGCTGTTTGGTTTTTGTCATCTGCAGAATCCTATTGGCTTGATAACAGCATAGTACTTGCTAGGAGAAACAAGGAATATACTCAAAATGTGGGTAAAAGATTCAAAGACCTTGCTTGGCCTGACCGTAGCAGTTAAACCTGAATTGGGGTGTTGTTTGGACTTGCCCACTTCTTCCTGATATTTATGTACTCTGCAGTCTCTTTAGACCCTTCATCATGTGTTTCCTTTGTTTGTTTTTTTTCCCTAACTTGAACCCTTACTTTTACCTGATACTGAAATATGATTCTTGCCTGACTTTTTTTCTGATTCATGGTCTTGAATACCCAGTCCATACATCTACTGTTGCCCTTCTCTTTGACTGTGGTTTTCCCTCAGAGGTCAAAGGATGTGTACACTCTGTGCCCTTTGTCTCTTTAAACCAGTTGCACAAGTGATTCTGCGGCTCAGATTGGTTCTTTCCGACCTCCTCCTCTCCTGATCTGCTAGCGTGGAATCTATCACGATCTAGTATGGGGACATCTTGTATTTTCCTATGTTTTCTTTTTTTTTTTTGAGACGGAGTCTTGCTCTGTCCCCCAGACTGGAGTGCAGTGGCCGGATCTCAGCTCATTGCAAGCTCCACCTCCTGGGTTTACGCCATTCTCCCTCAGGCTGCCGAGTAGCTGGGATTACAGGCGCCCGCCACCTCGCCCGGCTAGTTTTTTTGTACTTTTTAGTAGAGATGGGGTTTCACCGTGTTCGCCAGGATGGTCTCGATCTCCTGACCTCATGATCCACCCGTCTCGGCCTCCCAAAGTGCTGGGATTACAGGCTTGAGCCACCGCGCCCGGCCATTTCCCTGTTTTCTACTGTTGAATGTAGGCTGGCAGGGGTGTTAGGTTTTTTTTTTTTTTTTTTTTTAAGGCAAAGTTTGGCTCTGTCACTCAGGCTGGAGTGCAGTGGCGTGCTCTTGGCTCACTGTAACCTCCACCTCCCAAGTTCAGGTGATTCTCGTGCCTCAGCCTCCTGAGTTGCTGGGATTACAGGAGTATGCCACCACGCTTGGCCAATTTTTGTATTACTAGTAGGGATGGGGTTTCACCATGTTGGCCAGGCTGGTCTGGAACACCTGGCCTCAAGCGATCCACCTGCCTTGGCCTCCCAGAGTGCTGAGATTACACCTATGCCAGTTCAGGTTTTCATTTAATGACAATGAGTTGTGGTAAGACAGAGTTGGAAAATATAGGAGGTTCAGTGTTGGAAGAAATAGGAGTAGGTGATGGCAACACTGAGTTGTCAGAGTGAGCTGGGGCAACATTCTCTACTTCTAGCTAACTGATGAAAATATCCAGGATAGCAGGTCTGGGGCCCGGTGCCATGGGTCATGCCTCTAATCCTAGCACTTGGTTGGATCACCTGAGGTCAGGAGTTCAAGATGAGGCTGGCCAACATGTTGAAACCCCGTCTCCACTAAAAATACAAAAAAATGCTGGGCGCGGTGGCTCAAGCCTGTAATCCCAGCACTTTGGGAAGCCGAGACGGGCAGATCACGAGGTCAGGAGATCGAGACCATCCTGGCTAACACGGTGAAACCCCTTCTCTACTAAGAAATACGAAAAACTAGCTGGGCGAGGTGGCAGGCGCGTATAGTCCCAGCTACTCGGGAGGCTGAGGCAGGAGAATCCCTTGAACCCAGGAGGTGGAGGTTGCAGTGAGCCGAGATCACGCCATCGCACTCCAGCCTGGTCAACGAGAGCAAAGCTCCGTCTCAAAAAAAAAAAAAAAAAATATCCAGGGTAATCTGAGATCTTGGATATTTAGAGACATATGATTGTGATGAGGGATCTTGGTAGATTTGATTCTGTTATCATTTGGAACTTTCCAGAGTAAAGGATGACGCCTTTGTCTTTGAGCCACTTTCTAGAAACCAGAATTTACTGTCAGAGAATATAGGATTTTCTTTTTTAAAACTTTGAACTTAAAATGATTGCAACAATATTTTAGCGATATTCTAAAAAATATTTAAAAATATAAGTTTTAGAAATTCGTTAGCAGATGAAAAAAACTCCAAGGATAGTTAACATTTAAATGAGCAACGTTTTCGTTTTCCTCTGAATGTTGTTAAAACAGACAAGGTACTATTAAATGGGGGGGGGGAATGAACGTATTATGTGCTTTTCCCTTTTTTACCCTTTATCTACTTCTCTGTAGATTAAAGTAGGTTTTTTTTTTTTTGAGACAGCGTCTCGCTCTGCCGCCCAGGCTGGAGTGCAGTGGCCGGATCTCAGCTCACTGCAAGCTCTGCCTCCCGGGTTTACGCCATTCTCCTGCCTCAGCCTCCCGAGTAGCTGGGACTACAGGCGCC